>NW_027650773.1:2500-27500 GCF_965287045.1 Carcharhinus amblyrhynchos
CCTGGGAGTGTTTGATGGGGGGGACAGTGTAGAGGGAGCTTTACTCTATATCTAACCCCGTGCTGTCCCTGTCCTGGGAGTGTTTGATGGGGGGACAGTGTAGAGGGAGCTTTACTCTGTATCTAACCCCGTGCTGTACCTGTCCTGGGAGTGTTTGATGGGGGGACAGTGTAGAGGGAGCTTTACTCTGTATCTAACCCCGTGCTGTACCTGTCCTGGGAGTGTTTGATGGGGGGACAGTGTAGAGGGAGCTTTACTCTGTATCTAACCCCGTGCTGTACCTGTCCTGGGAGTGTTTGATGGGGGGACAGTGTAGAGGGAGCTTTACTCTGTATCTAACCCCGTGCTGTCCCTGTCCTGGGAGTGTTTGATGGGGGGTCAGTGTAGAGGGAGCTTTACTCTGTATCTAACCCCGTGCTGTACCTGTCCTGGGAGTGTTTGATGGGGGGACAGTGTAGAGGGAGCTTTACTCTGTATCTAACCCCGTGCTGTCCCTGTCCTGGGAGTGTTTGATGGGGGGACAGTGTAGAGGGAGCTTTACTCTGTATCTAACCCCGTGCTGTACCTGTCCTGGGAGTATTTGATGGGAACAGTGTAGGGGGAGCTTTACTCTGTATCTAACCCCTTGCTGTACCTGTCCTGATAGATTGGGAGGGGGGTGTAGGGGCTGGAGGAGGTTCCAGGGATAGGGAGGGTGTGTAGGGACTGGAGGAGGTTACAGAAATAGGGAGGGGGTGTTGGGGCTGGAGGAGGTTACAGAGATAGAGAGGGGGTGTTGGGGCTGGCGGAAGTTAGAGATAGGGAGGAGGTGTAGGGGGCTGGAGGAGGCTACAGAGATAGGGAGGGGGTGTAGGGAGCTGGAGGGGTTGTAGGGAGCTGGAGGAGGTTACAGAGATAGGGAGGGGGTGTCGGGTCTGGAGGAGGTTACAGAGATGGGGAGTGGGTGTAGGGGCTGGAGGAGGTTACAGAGGTAGGGAGGGGGTGTAGGGGGCTGGAGGAGGTTACAGAGATAGGGAGGGGGTGTAGGGGGCTGGAGGAGGTTACAGAGATCAGGAGGGGGCGTAGGGGGCTGGAGGAGGTTACAGAGATAGGGAGGGTTTGTAGGGGGCTGGTGGAGGTTACAGAGATAGGGAGGGGGTGTAGGGGCTGGAGGAGGTTACAGAGATAGGGAGGGGGGTGTAGGGGGCTGGGGGAGGTTACAGAGATAGGGAGGGGATGTAGGGGATGGAGGAGGTTACAGAGATAGGGAGGTGGTGTAGGGGGCTGGAGGAGGTTACAGAGATAGGGAGGGTGGTGTAGGGGGCTGGAGGGGGTTACAGAGATAGGGAGGGGGGTGTAGGGGGCTGGGGGAGGTTACAGAGATAGGGAGGGGATGTAGGGGATGGAGGAGGTTACAGAGATAGGGAGGGGGTGTCGGGGGCTGGAGGGAGGTTACAGAGATAGGGAGGTGGTGTAGGGGGCTGGAGGAGGTTACAGAGATAGGGAGGGTGGTGTAGGGGGCTGGAGGGGGTTACAGAGATAGGGAGGGGGTGTAGGGGGCTGGACGCGGTTACAGAGATAGGGAGGTGGTGTAGGGGGCTGGAGGAGGGTGCTGAGATAGGGAGGGGGTGTAAGGGCTGGAGGAGGTTATAGAGGTAGGGAGGGGGTAACACAGTGAGGTTAGCACTGCTGCCTCACAGTGCCAGGGACCCGGGTTCGATTCCCAGCTTGGGTCTTTGTGAAGTCTGCAGGTTCTCTTGTGTATCCTCCAGTTTCCTCCCACAGAACGTTTGGGTGGATTGGTTAGGGTGCTAAATTCTCCCTCAGTGTACCCAAACAGGAATGTGTGGCGACTGGGGGGATTTTCACAGTAACTTCATTGCAGTGTTAACGTAATGTGACTGATAAAAAAAAATATACTTTTGGCCGATCGCATTGGTTTGTTGCCTCGCTGTACTCCTTACGGGGTTAAATTTCTCTTTGGTGTACCCTCTCTGTAATCTCTCCCTACCCTCCCCACTGTGTTCAGGTCACTGGGTCGATAGCTCTTTGGAGTTAAGGACTGCGGGAGTGTGTGGGAGCTCAGGACAGAGGCTCCGGCGCCGAGGGTGAGAACTGGGAATGCGTGGGGTAGAGATTGCAACAGGAAGAATAACACGCTCGGAGCATATTTACCCAGACTTGTAAAGCTCTGATTTGGCACAGCGACAGCACAGTCTAAACAAGGGAGATTGCACGGGGAATAACAGAGATGCAAGGTCCGCGATGACTCAGAGTGGAAGCTTTGAATTCCAGCGTGGAACAACTCCTCCGAGGGTGGAGCTGGTCCCAACTCTGGCCAAATCGGCCAGACTGAACCCGGACACAGAGGACTAAAGCCCGGCCACATTCCCAGGGAGAATCGTCGGATCCTTCCGGTGCAGGAGGGGGCCGTTCGGCCCATTGATTCTGCAGCGGCCACAATCCCAACCTATCCCCATAACCCGACATTTTAATCCCACTAATCTTCGCATCCCGGGACACTAAGGTTCAATCCCAGCCTTGGGTCACTGTCTGTGTGGAGTCTGCATGTTCTCCCCATGTCTGCAAGGGTTTCATCCGGGTGCTCCGGTTTCCTCCGACAGTCCAAAGATGTGCAGGTTAGGGTGGATTGGCCATGCTAAATTGTCCCCTTAGTGTCCAAAGATGTGCAGGTTAGGGTGGATTGGCCATGCTAAATTGTCCCTTAGTGTCCAAAGATGTGCAGGTTAGGGTGGATTGGCCATGCTAAATTGTCCCTTAGTGTCCAAAGATGTGCAGGTTAGGGTGGATTGGCCGTGCTAAATTGTCCCTTAGTGTCCAAAGATGTGCAGATTAGGGTGGATTGGCCATGCTAAATTGTCCCTTAGTGTCCAAAGATGTGCAGATTAGGGTGGATTGGCCGTGCTAAATTGTCCCTTAGTGTCCAAAGATGTGTGGGTTAGGGTGGATTGGCCATGCTAAATTGTCCCTTAGTGTCCAAAGATGTGTAGGTTAGGGTGGATTGGCCATGCTAAATTGTCCCTTAGTGTCCAAAGATGTGTGGGTTAGGGTGGATTGGCCATGCTAAATTGTCCCTTAGTGTCCAAAGATGTGTGGGTTAGGGTGGATTGGCCATGCTAAATTGTCCCTTAGTGTCCAAAGATGTGTGGGTTAGGGTGGATTGGCCGTGCTAAATTGTCCCTTAGTGTCCAAAGATGTGTGGGTTAGGGTGGATTGGCCGTGCTAAATTGCCCCTTACTGTCAGGGGGACTAGCCAGGGTAAATGCATGGGATTATGGGGATAGGGCCTGTGTGGGATTGTGGTCAGTGTAGACTCAATGGGCTGAATGGCCTCCTTCTGCACTGTAGGATTCCATGATTCTAATTTATCACGGCCAGTGCACCCTAACCCGCACGTCTTTCAGACTGTGGGAGGAGACCAGAGCACTCGGAGGAAACCCACGCCGACACGGGGAGAAGGTGCAGACTCCACACAGACAGTGACCCGAGGCCGGGAATCGAACCCAGGTCGCTGTGAGGCAGCAGTGCTAACCCACCTTCTGGAGGCTTTGGTAAGGGTGCAGAAGAGGTTTGCTGCCTGGATTGGAGGTATGAGATATAAGGTGAGGCTGGACAGACTGTGGTTGTAAGGGGCGGCACAGTGGGTTAGCACTGCTGCCTCACAGCGCCAGGGACCCCGGTTCGATTCCCGGCCTCGGGTCACCGTCTGTGTGGAGCCTGCACATTCTCCCCGTGTCTGCGTGGGTTTCCTCCGGGTGCTCCGGTTTCCTCCCACAGTCCAAAAGACTGTGCTGGTTAGGGTGCTGAATTCTCCCTCAGTGTCACCCGAACAGGAGTGTGAGGACTTGGGGGATTTTCACAGTGACTTCATCGCAATGTAAGCTGACTTTGACACTAATAAATAAACTTTCAAATGTTTTCTCTGGAGCGCTGGAGGCTGAGGGGGAGATCTGATAGAAGTCTGTAAAATTCTGAGGGGCGTAGATAGGGTTGACAGTCAGAATGTTTTTCCCAGAGTTGAACCGTTAATACTCGGGGGACGTTCAAAGGAGATGTGAGGGGTAAATTTTTTTACACAGAGTGGTGGGTGGCTGGAATGCTGTACCAGGGATGGTGATGGACGCAGATGCGACAGGAGCATTTAAATAAGCCCATGAATATATAAGGGATAGGGAGCAAGGGCAAGCAGAAGTGTTTAGATTAATTTGCCCTCATGGTTAACACAACATAGTGGGCCGAAGGGCCTGTTCCTGCGCTGTACTGTTCTATGAGTCAAGTCAGGCAGGGCTAAACCTGGGTCAGATTGAACTGGGACAGACAGGGATAGACCTGGGTTAAAACTGAACTGGGACAGGCAGGGATAGTCCTGGGTTAAAACTGAACTGGGACAGGGATAGACCTGGGTTAAAACTGAACTGGGACAGACCAGGATTGCCTGGGTTAAAACTGAACTGGGATAGGGATAGACCTGGATTAAAACTGAACTGGGACAGGGATAGACCTGGGTTAAAACTGAACTGGGATAGACCTGGGTTAAAACTGAACTGGGATAGACCTGGGTTAAAACTAAACTGGGACAGGGATAGACCTGGGTTAAAACTGAACTGGGACAGACCAGGATTGCCTGGGTTAAAACTGAACTGGGATAGGGATAGACCTGGATTAAAACTGAACTGGGACAGGGATAGACCTGGGTTAAAACTGAACTGGGATAGACCTGGGTTAAAACTGAACTGGGATAGACCTGGGTTAAAACTAAACTGGGACAGGGATAGACCTGGGTTAAAACTGAACTGGGACAGACCAGGATTGCCTGGGTTAAAACTGAACTGGGATAGGGATAGACCTGGATTAAAACTGAACTGGGACAGGGATAGACCTGGGTTAAAACTGAACTGGGATAGACCTGGGTTAAAACTGAACTGGGATAGACCTGGGTTAAAACTAAACTGGGACAGGGATAGACCTGGGTTAAAACTGAACTGGGATAGACCTGGGTTAAAACTAAACTGGGACAGGGATAGACCTGGGTTAAAACTGAACTGGGACAGACAGGGATAGACCTGGGTTAAAACTGAACTGGGACAGGGATAGACCTGGGTTAAAACTGAACTGGGACAGGGATAGACCTGGGTTAAAACTGAACTGGGACAGACCAGGATTGCCTGGGTTAAAACTGAACTGGGATAGGGATAGACCTGGATTAAAACTGAACTGGGACAGGGATAGACCTGGGTTAAAACTGAACTGGGATAGACCTGGGTTAAAACTGAACTGGGATAGACCTGGGTTAAAACTAAACTGGGACAGGGATAGACCTGGGTTAAAACTGAACTGGGATAGACCTGGGTTAAAACTAAACTGGGACAGGGATAGACCTGGGTTAAAACTGAACTGGGACAGACAGGGATAGACCTGGGTTAAAACTGAACTGGGACAGGGATAGACCTGGGTTAAAACTGAACTGGGACAGGGATAGACCTGGGTTAAAACTGAACTGGGACAGGGATAGACCTGGGTTAAAACTGAACTGGGACAGACAGGGATAGACCTGGGTTAAAACTGAACTGGGACAGACAGGGATAGACCTGGGTTAAAACTGAACTGGGACAGACAGGGATAGACCTGGGTTAAAACTGAACTGGGACAGACAGGGATAGACCTGGGTTAAAACTGAACTGGGACAGGCAGGGATAGGGCTGGGTTAAAACTGAACTGGTGCAGTCAGGGATAGACCTGGGTTAAAACTGAACTGGGATAGACCTGGGTTAAAACTGAACTGGGACAGGGATAGACCTGGGTTAAAACTGAACTGGGACAGGGATAGACCTGGGTTAAAACTGAACTGGGACAGGGATAGACCTGGGTTAAAACTGAACTGGGATAGACCTGGGTTAAAACTGAACTGGGACAGGGATAGACCTGGGTTAAAACTGAACTGGGACAGGCAGGGATAGTCCTGGGCTAAAACTGAACTGGGACAGACAGGGATAGACCTGGGTTAAAACTGAACTGGGACAGACAGGGATAGACCTGGGTTAAAACTGAACTGGGACAGACAGGGATAGACCTGGGCTAAAACTGAACTGGGACAGGGATAGACCTGGGTTAAAACTGAACCGGGACAGGCAGGGATAGACCTGGGTTAAAACTGAACTGGGACAGACAGGGATAGACCTGGGTTAAAACTGAACTGGGACAGACAGGGATAGGCCTGGGTTAAAACTGAACTGGTGCAGTCAGGGATAGACCTGGGTTAAAACTGAACTGGGATAGACCTAGGTTAAAACTGAACTGGGACAGGGATAGACCTGGGTTAAAACTGAACTGGGACAGGGATAGACCTGGGTTAAAACTGAACTGGGATAGACCTGGGTTAAAACTGAACTGGGACAGGGATAGACCTGGGTTAAAACTGAACTGGGACAGGCACGGATAGTCCTGGGCTAAAACTGAACTGGGACAGACAGGGATAGACCTGGGCTAAAACTGAACTGGGACAGGGATAGACCTGGGTTAAATCTGAACCGGGACAGGCAGGGATAGACCTGGGTTAAAACTGAACTGGGACAGACAGGGATAGACCTGGGTTAAAACTGAACTGGGACAGACAGGGATAGACCTGGGTTAAAACTGAACTGGGACAGGCAGGGATAGGCCTGGGTTAAAACTGAACTGGTGCAGTCAGGGATAGACCTGGGTTAAAACTGAACTGGGATAGACCTGGGTTAAAACTGAACTGGGATAGACCTGGGTTAAAACTGAACTGGGACAGGGATAGACCTGGGTTAAAACTGAACTGGGATAGACCTGGGTTAAAACTGAACTGGGACAGGGATAGACCTGGGTTAAAACTGAACTGGGACAGGCAGGGATAGTCCTGGGCTAAAACTGAACTGGGACAGACAGGGATAGACCTGGGTTAAAACTGAACTGGGACAGACAGGGATAGACCTGGGTTAAAACTGAACTGGGACAGGGATAGACCTGGGTTAAAACTGAACTGGGACAGACAGGGATAGACCTGGGTTAAAACTGAACTGGAACAGGCAGGGATAGACCTGGGTTAAAACTGAACTGGTGCAGTCAGGGATAGACCTGGGTTAAAACTGAACTGGGATAGACCTGGGTTAAAACTGAACTGGGATAGACCTGGGTTAAAACTGAACTGGGACAGGGATAGACCTGGGTTAAAACTGAACTGGGACAGGGATAGACCTGGGTTAAAACTGAACTGGGATAGACCTGGGTTAAAACTGAACTGGGACAGGGATAGACCTGGGTTAAAACTGAACTGGGACAGACAGGGTTAGACCTGGGTTAAAACTGAACTGGGACAGACAGGGATAGACCTGGGTTAAAACTGAACTGGGACAGGGATAGACCTGGGTTAAAACTGAACTGGGACAGGCAGGGATAGACCTGGGTTAAAACTGAACTGGGACAGACAGGGATAGACCTGGGTTAAAACTGAACTGGTGCAGACAGGGATTGACCTGGGTTAAAACTGAACTGGGACAGACAGGGTTAGACCTGGGTTAAAACTGAACTGGGACAGGCAGCGATAGACCTGGGTTAAAACTGAACTGGGACAGGGATAGACCTGGGTTAAAACTGAACTGGGACAGACAGGGATAGACCTGGGTTAAAACTGAACTGGGACAGGGATAGACCTGGGTTAAAACTGAACTGGGGAAGACAGGGATAGACCTGGGTTAAAACTGAACTGGGGAAGACAGGGATAGACCTGGGTTAAAACTGAACTGGGACAGGCAGGGATAGACCTGGGTTAAAACTGAACTGGGACAGGGATCGACCTGGGTTAAAACTGAACTGGGACAGGCCTGCCCCAGGGGCTGAAGGTGTTAAAATCCGGGTTCAGGCTGAAGCAGAGAGTCTCTCGGAGCTACCAAACTGGAAGAGAGAGAGAGTGGATTTTCCAGACCCGCCTTGGGTGGAAGGCGACCAGGCCGGGACGCAGGGGGTTAAAGTGAATCTGTGTGTGTGTGTGTGTGTGTGTGTGTGCTCGCACAGAGATTGCGGAGTTGTGTGTGTGCTGAGAGAGAGTTGTAGCTCTGGGCGAAACGGTAAGAAAAATAGCCGGAAAATGTCATTTAAAAAATAATAATGAACCTTTGTGTAAACGTGGGGGGAGAGAGAGCTTCCGAAACAAGTCTTGGGGGAGGGGGTGGGGGGGAGAGAAACAGCAACTTTCAGAACTTTCCTTGTCTCAATTATCGGGAAAATAATGTCGAATGCTTCCTCGCTTTGGGAATCTTTAAGTCTCCGAAGTGGGGTCCAGGATTGCTCACGTTTCCCGACTGGGCGGGAGAAAGTGGAGGAAAGTTTTGTTTGGTGACTGGAAAAAAGTTTCGGAGAGTTGGAGGGAAGTTTTGGAGACTGGGCAAAGCTTTGGTGAGGTCGAGAAAAGTTTTGGTGACTGGGAAAAGCTTTAGAAAGTTGGAGAAAAGATTTGGAGACTGGGCAAAGCTTTGGAAAGCTGGGGAAAAGATTTGGAGACTGGGCAAAGCTTTAGAAAGTTTGAAGAAAGTTTTGGAGACTGGGCAAAGCTTTAGAAAGTTTGAAGAAAGTTTTGGAGACTGGGCAAAGCTTTAGAAAGTTTGAGGAAAGTTTTGGAGACTGGGCAAAGCTTTTAGAAAGTTTGAGGAAAGTTTTGGAGACTGGGCAAAGCTTTGGAAAGTTTGAAGAAAGTTTTGGAGACTGGGCAAAGCTTTGGAAAGCTGGAGAAAAGTTTTGGTGACTGGGCAAAGCTTTGGAAAGCTGGAGAAAAGTTTTGGTGACTGGGCAAAGCTTTGGAAAGCTGGAGAAAAGTTTTGGTGACTGGGCAAAGCTTTCGAAAGCTGGAGAAAAGTTTTGGAGACTGGGCAAAGCTTTGGAAAGTTTGAAGAAAGTTTTGGAGACTGGGCAAAGCTTTAGAAAGTTTGGAGAAAGTTTTGGTGACTGGGCAAAGCTTCGGAAAGCTGGAGAAAAGTTTTGGAGACTGGGCAAAGCTTTGGAAAGCTGGAGAAAAGCTTTAGTGACTTTGCTTTGTTTTCTCAGTGTGTGTGTGTGTTTAGACCTCTTTAAGTCGAAGGATTTTAGTATGATACAAAGGGATTAAAGTGCAATCAAAACTGAACAGCTGAGGAATCATCACAAGGCAATGAAAGTGTGTTGGTGTGAATATACTGGGAGCAGTGTGAAGCTCGGAGCTGAGTAACAGGATTGGGATCGGTATAGACAAGTGAAGGGGGTGTAACAGAAACAGGGATGGGGTTGGAGTGCGTCAGTATCATACGCTCAATTGAACCAAGGCAGGACTGGACCTGGGTTCAAACTAAGAGAGACAGAGATAGACCCAGGTCAAAATTAAACTGGGACAGGCAGAGGGAGACCCAGGTCAAAATTAAACCGGGACAGGCAGAGAGAGACCCAGGTCAAAATTAAACCGGGACAGGCAGAGGGAGACCCAGGTCAAAATTAAACCGGGACAGGCAGAGGGAGACCCAGGTCAAAATTAAACCGGGACAGGCAGAGGGAGACCCAGGTCAAAATTAAACCGGGACAGGCAGAGGGAGACCCAGGTCAAAATTAAACCGGGACAGGCAGAGGGAGACCCAGGCAAGGATATAGCGACTACTGTAGTGGCCTCTGCGAGGGTAAGGAATGTTAGTGCGATTGGTTTAGGAAGGGTGCTGTACTGGGGAGGTGACACAGTGGGTTAGCATTGCTGCCTTTCAGCTCCAGGAACCTGGGTTCGATTCCCGGCTCGGGTCACTGTCTGTGTGGAGTCTGCACGTTCTCCCCATGTCTGCGTGGGTTTCCTCTGGGTGCTCCGGTTTCCTCCCACAGTCCAAAAGACGTGCTGGTTAGGGTGCATTGGCCATGCTAAATTCTCCCTCCGTGCACCCGAACAGGAGTGTGGCGACTAGGGGGATTTTCACAGTAACTTCATTGCCGTGTTAATGTCAGCTGACTTGTGACACTAATAAATAAACTTTAAACACACTGTTCAGAGTTAAAAGGCTGGGAACAGATTCTCTGTACCCTCCCCCTCGCCTCGATTCCATTTTCCCAATGGGCCAGATCACAGAGCAACTGTGCCATCACCAATCTCACTCATTCCTCCCTCGCTACAGCAGGGATTTGTGTATATCCCTCAGTCTTTTCAAATAATCACGAGGGTTTGATCGGGAGGGGTAGAGAGAAAATATTTCCATCTGTTTGGAGCAAGCGGACAGGAAAGTGAGACCAGAACTAGGTGTGAAATGGCCAGCAAAAGAAGTTTGATGAAAATTTCTAGGGACACTGTTCCCACACTGGGGGGAGAATGTGGGACTCGCTCCCACACTGGGGGGAGAATGTGGGAGTCACTCCCACACTGGGGGGGAGAATGTGGGACTCGCTCCCACACTGGGGGGAGAATGTGGGACTCGCTCCCACACTGGGGGGAGAATGTGGGACTCGCTCCCACACTGGGGGGAGAATGTGGGACTCGCTCCCACACTGGGGGGAGAATGTGGGACTCGCTCCCACACTGGGGGGAGAATGTGGGACTCACTCCCACACTGGGGGGAGAATGTGGGACTCACTCCCACACTGGGGGGAGAATGTGGGACTCACTCCCACACTGGGGGGAGAATGTGGGACTCACTCCCACACTGGGGGGAGAATGTGGGACTCACTCCCACGGGGGGTCGTTGGGGGAGAATGTGGGACTTGCCCCCACGGGGGGAAGTGAATGCAAAAACGGATGGACAAGGTTCTCCTGAATCTCATTCCTGATTTCTAACCCTTACTGCCCACCTTTGTGGGGGGGGGTGAGGGGAATAGAAGTTATGAATTTTGCAATGAAGGCGCACAGAGAGAGAGAGAGAGAGAGGGTGAGTGGGTGGGTGGGGGCTGGGAATATTGTGGTCCACAATGAAAAGAGATCCATCCAAGGATTTAACTCTGCAAATGTTTCAAAGGCTGATTTTTTTTAAAAAAAAACCTCATTCCCTAATTACAGAGGGTTTGGAAGCAGATGAAATGGAAAGGCCATTTCTGGAGGGATTGTGGGGGTGGGGGTGGGTGGGGGGAGAATAAATCTGAGGCTGGGAAGAGGGAGGGAGGGAGTCGGGAGAAAGAGACAGGGCAGGGACAGATGGAAATGGGGACAGTGTGAACTCTCTGAGGTTACACAAGTATGTACTCCAAGGGGAAAGGGTCCCCACATTTGAGGAAGCTTAGAGTGGGTTCTGGTTAACTTGGCAAGTGGGGGAACTTGTCACAGTGACAGAACTCCCTGGGAGGAGACTGTTTGCGCCTCGATCCTGATTCCCTGTCCTGGAAACTGTGGTGTGGAGAAGCAGCTGAAAGGATTCCGCTCTCACTCACTCTCCTCCTGGGGGCGAGGTCTGCTTTTTTTTCCTTTCTTTCTCTCTCTCTGTTTCTCCAGGACTGGTGGGTGATCCTCCAAATTTTGCCCGCTCACGCCACACCCCCACCCACGCACCCTCTTCTGCCTGCCCGCGCCTGCCGCTCCAACCCCCTGCTGCCCCACAGCCTCCCACCGCCCTCCCCCACATCGCCCACTCACGCACCCCCCTCGCGCCTGCTACGCCGCCCCTCCCGCCACCCTCCGCCACGCCGCCCGCTCATGCACCCCCTTCCACTTGCTCACTCCTGCCACACCGCCCACTTGCACTGCCCCCTTTTGCCCACTCATGCCCGCCACCCTACGCCCTTGCCACCCCATGCCTCCCCACGCGACCCCACCCCCAACCTGGCAGGTTCCACTATTCTCCGATTTCTATGGATCGTGGCGAATGGGTGTCGGGTTTGGCTATTTGACTGCCGGGTGAATCGTTCAGTCTGTCCAAAGATGTGTAGGTTAGGGGGATTGGCCATGCTAAATTGTCCCTTAGTGTCCAAAGATGTGTAGGTTAGGGTGGATTGGCCATGCTAAATTGTCCCTTAGTGTCCAAAGATGTGTAGGTTAGGGTGGATTGGCCGTGCTAAATTGTCCCTTAGTGTCCAAAGATGTGCAGGTTAGGGTGGATTGGCCATGCTAAATTGTCCCTTAGTGTCCAAAGATGTTCAGGTTAGGGTGGATTGGCCATGCTAAATTGTCCCTTAGTATAAGAGCTATTAACAGAGTAAAAATGTATTGTGAAGGGGATAATTTTGGGACGGTGCGAAGGAAAGATGGGTGAGGGGTCAGCCTGGGATGTGCCCTTCCCAGGACTGGGCCATTGGCTGTTGGTGCGGGGCACTGGGGTAGGCTGAGAGGTCTTTGGAGAGTTGGCGGGCCCCTTCCCCAGGGGTCACACCCAGGGGAGGCGGGGAGGGGGTGGGGGTGGTGAACGTTTGGCCATGAGAATGAAAGCATTCAGTTAAATTTGCCAGGTTATTTATTTGAGTAGAATTATGCAGGAATTTGGGACGCATTAAAAGGTCACACTCAGAGAGACCCGCCCCCCCCCCCCCCTCCTCCGACCACCCGCCCCCCCCATCCTCCGACCACCCGCCCCCCTGTCCCTGAAGACTATCCGGGAGGGGGTTTGCAGGACATTGATGGAGAGTGGGAACACTCACTGTCCATTACTGTAAGGCACCGTCTCACCACCCCCCCAGTGCCCCCGCCCGGGCACAGTGAGCCCAGTTGTAGATTCCTACGTGTCCCCCCACTCTGTGTGCCCCACCCTGGAGCCTGGGGAATCCGGGTCTTTGCCACCTCCTTGTGCCAGGGTACAGGCGCTGGTGGGGAGGGCTGGGGGTGTGTTGGAGGGAGGGGGTGTGTGAGGGGGGTGGGTCGCAAGGGGTCAGTGAGGGGTGGCGGGAGTTGTTGGGGGGGGAGGTGGGGGTGGAGAGAGCCATCTGTGTCAGAGAGGTCTAACTCCGGTCTCTTTCCAGAGTGACGCCAGCCGCGGGCGGGGGTCCCGGAACCGACGCAGACGATCGACGGGACGCTGAGCCGGGCCGGTCTTCATGTAGACGGCGGAGTAGAGGGGGGAAGGGCGAGCGGACGGAGATCTCCAGGAGGCAGCGAGAGCCCACGGGGGCTGAGAGTGCGGGGGGGAGTATGAGAGACAGACAGCGATGGAGGTGTAGGTGAGAGCGACTCACTCCCATCTCGGGAAACCGGTACCCTCCGGAGAGAACTGACCCCCCCCCCCTCGCTCCCCGGGATCTCCTCCCCCTGGGAACCCCACCTCCTCCTGGGACACCCCCCACCCCCACCTCCTCCTGGGAGCCCCCCTCTTGCTCGCTCGGACCCCCTCCCTCCCCAAGCCCCGTTCCAATCCCTTCAGATCACCTCCCTCTCTCTCAGATCTCTCCGTCCCTCCAATTCCAACCTCCTGATCTTCCCCTAACCCCTCGAATGCTTCATTGGGAATGTCTGGATTTTGGTTTGCCCAGTGGGTGCCGGTTGGCCTCAGTTCCTCTGAGGGGGCAGCAGACACATGGGGAGCACCACCCCCTGCAAGTTACCCCCCACTCCGAGTCCCTCACCATCCCGACTGGGAAATATATCGGCCGTTCCTTCGCTGTGGCTGGGGTCAAAATCCCGGAACTCCCTCCCTAACAGCACTGTGGGTGTACCTACCCCACACACGGGGACTGACTGATGTCCAATAACAATCCCGGAACTCCCTCCCTAACAGCACTGTGGGTGTACCTACCCCACACACAGGGACTGACTGATGTCCAATAACAATCCCGGAACTCCCTCCCTAACAGCACTGTGGGTGTACCTACCCCACACACGGGGACTGACTGATGTCCAATAACAATCCCGGAACTCCCTCCCTAACAGCACTGTGGGTGTACCTACCCCACACACGGGGACTGACTGATGTCCAATAACAATCCCGGAACTCCCTCCCTAACAGCGCTGTGGGTGTACCTACACCCCCACACGGGGAGCGCGGTGCGTTCAAGATGGCAGCTCACCCACCCCCTTCTCAAGGGGCAATTAGGGACGGGTAATGAGTGCTGACCAGCCAGCGAGTCCCACGTCCTGTCATACATTAGAAAGATGGATGTAAGCATAAAAAGTTCAAGTTTATTTATTAGTAACAAGTAGGCTGACATTAACACTGCAATGAAGTTACTATGAAAATCCCCCAGTTGCCACACTCCTGCGCCTGTTCGGGTTACACTGAGGGTGAATTTAGCATGGCCAATGCAACCTAACCAGCACATCTTTCAGACTGTGAGAGGAAACCGGAGCACCCGGAGAAAACCCACGCAGACATGGAGAGAACGTGCAGACTCTGCACAGACAGTGACCCAAGCTGGGAATTGAACCCAGGTCCCTTGCACTGTGAGGCAGCAGTGCTAACCCACCGTGCTGCCCAGTTAATAAGTGGCGACTGTCCTCTGTGGCAGGTTAGGGTGAATTAGCCATGCTAAATTGTCCCTTAGTGTCCAAAGATGTGCAGGTTAGGGTGGATTAGCCATGCTAAATTGCCCCTTAGTGTCCAAAGATGTGCAGGTTAGGGTGGATTGGCCATGCTAAATTGTCCCTTAGTGTCCAAAGATGTGTAGGTTAGGGTGGATTGGCCATGCTAAATTGTCCCTTAGTGTCCAAAGATGTGTAGGTTAGGGTGGATTGGCCATGCTAAATTGTCCCTTAGTGTCCAAAGATGTGTAGGTTAGGGTGGATTGGCCATGCTAAATTGTCCCTTAGTGTCCAAAGATGTGTAGGTTAGGGTGGATTGGCCATGCTAAATTGTTCCTTAGTGTCCAAAGATGTGTGGGTTAGGGTGGATTGGCCTTGCTAAATGTCCACAGATGTGTAGGTTAAGGCCTGAGTGGGGTTGTGTTCGGTGCAGACTCGATGGGCTGAATGGCCTCGTTCTGCACTGTAGGGACTCTATAACCAAGGGCCAATCCCATGGAAGTCTGTGGTGGCTTGGCTCTGGGGTAGTTCCCTCCCACCACTCAACGTTGGGGGAGGGTGGGGTGTACCCTTATCCACCCCTGCCTACCTCCCACCCCTTCCCGAATCCAGCCAAATCCAAGTTAATCTCCCCTCTTGCTCCCCCCTGTATCTCTGTCTCTCCCTCTCGCTCTCTCTCTGTGTGATTCAGGCCTCCTGCGATGGGGCCCCCCTCTTCCCCCTGCCTCTCGCCCAGAGCGTGTGCGTGGCTGCGTCCCACTGAAGCCTGGCAGAGATCCAACCCCTCGTCACCCGTGGGCCTCGGGGTCACAGAGGGAGCAGGATGAGAATAACAAGGCAGCGCGGAATGCAGTCCAGCACAGAATGAATAAACAATACTGTCAAATTATTTTCGGAACGGAGAGAGAGACAGAGACTGGAAGTTTATTATTGCCGCAGCTGAGAGAGACAGTTTGAGATGTAATCAGCCCAGTTCATGGTGATAGCGACCCTAAATACACGGGATTATGGAGATTGGACCTGGGTGGGATTGTGATCAGTGTGGACTTGATGGGCTGAATGGTCTCCTCCTGCACCACACAGGACAGGAGAGAGTGCAGAATGTAGTATTACAGTCACAGCGAGGGTGTAGAGAAAGATCAACTTAATGCGAGGTAGGTCCATTCAAAAGTCTGACAGCAGCAGGGAAGAAGCTGTTCTTGAGTCGGTCGGTACGGGACCTCAGACTTTTGTATCTTTTTCCCGACGGAAGAAGGTGGAAGAGAGAATGGCCAGAGGATCCCCATGCATTTACCCTAGTTAGTCCCCCTTACACTGAGGGGCAATTTAGCACGGCCAATCCAGCTAACCTGCACATCTTTGGACACTGAGGGACAATTTAGCATGGCCAATCCACCCTAACCTACACATCTTTGGACACTAAGGGACAATTTAGCATGGCCAATCCACCCTAACCTGCACATCTTTGGATACTAAGGGACAATTTAGCATGGCCAATCCACCCTAACCTGCACATCTTTGGACACTGAGGGACAATTTAGCATGGCCAATCCCCCTAACCTGCACATCTTTGGACACTGAGGGACAATTTAGCATGGCCAATCCCCCTAACCTGCACATCTTTGGACACTGAGGGACAATTTAGCATGGCCAATCCCCCTAACCTGCACATCTTTGGACACTGAGGGACAATTTAGCATGGCCAATCCACCCTAACCTGCACACCTTTGGACACTAAGGGGCAATTTAGCACGGCCAATCCACCCTAACCTGCACATCTTTGGACACTAAGGGGCAATTTAGCATGGCCAATCCCCCTAGCCTGCACATCTTTGGACACTGAGGGGCAATTTAGCATGGCCAATCCACCCTAACCTGCACATCTTTGGACATTACGGGACAATTTAGCATGGCCAATCCACCCTAACCTACACATCTTTGGACACTAAGGGGCAATTTAGCACGGCCAATCCACCTAACCTACACATCTTTGGACATTACGGGACAATTTAGCATGGCCAATTCACCCAACCTGCACATGTTTGGACTGTGGGAGGAAACTCACGCAGACACGGAGGGGAGAACATGCAGACTCCACACAGACTGGCTGGTTTTCCCAAGGCAGCAGGAAGTGTAGACGGAGTCAGCGGACGGGTGGGGAGTTTAGTTTGTGTGATGGGACTGGGCTGCGTTCACACGGCCTTTAGTAGCTGTTCGAGGTCTCTGAAGACTGGAGTGGAGACTGGTGGAGTTGCCGGCCTTGTTTTATCCCCCGCAGTGAGTGAATAGTCTAGATTACAACTCATTAGCAGGGTCGGACAAAGACGTTCCTCTGCAAAATGACTCGTCAAGTTTCAGTCTGCTCCCTGGGGAAGCTCCGCCCTGCTCCTGTTTTGTGTTTTTATATGTCCGAGGGATCTGTTCCCTCCCTCAATCTCTGAGCCTATCTTTACTGTCTGCCTGTATCCACAAAATTGTTACAGTTCAGGAAGAGGGACAGACCTGGCCATGTGGTTCCCTGGAAGTGGTAACCCAGGTGGTCAAGAAGGGGTATGGACATGCTTGCCTTCATCGGCCGGGGCATGGAGTACAAGAGTTGTGCTTCATAAGATACGAGGAGCAGAACGAGGCCATTTGGCCCTGCTCTGCCATTCTATCCAAAACCTTGGGTTCGTAAGTTTATGAGACATCAGAATCGAATCCGCTCTGCCATGGCTGATATGCTCCTCATCCCCATTTTCCTGCCTTCTCCCCATAACCCTTCACCCCATTCCCAATTAAAAATCTAATTCCCTTCTCAAATGTACTCACTGTCCCGGCATCTATCGCACTTTGGGGCAGCGAATTCCACAGATTCACAACCCTTCGGGAGAAGGAGTCTCCCCTCCAACTCTGTTTTAAATTTGCTGTCCCTTATCCTGAGATCTCTCGTCCTGGAATGTCCCCCAAGAGGAAACATCTGCTCCCCGTCCACTTCATTCAAACCTTTTATCATTCTGTATATCTCAGTTTGATCTCCCCTCATTCTTCTAAATCCCAGAGAGCGTGGGCCTAAACTGTTCAATCTCTCTCCACACGACAAACCCCTCATCTCTGGAATCAATCGAGCGAACCTCCTCTGAGCTGCCTCCAATGCCACTACATCAACCCTCAAATAAGGGCACCAAAACTGTGCCCCATACTCCAGCCTCACCAGGTTAGGCTGCGTTTGGAGTATTGTGTGCAGTTCTGGTCTCCGCACTATCGGATGGAGTGAGTGCGGAGAAGGTTCGCCAGCATGTTGGCCTGGTCTCGAGGGTGTTGGCTGTGAGGAGAGGTTGGATAAGCCCGGATTGGTTTCGCTGGGAAGACGGAGGCAGAGGCGAGGGTGGATAGGCAGAGACTTATCCTCCTGGGGTGGAAGTGTCGGGGGGCACAGGTTTGAGGGGAGAGGGGGGGAAATTTAAGGGAGGTGTGTGGGGGAGGTTTTCCACGCAGAGGAACGCAGTGCCAGAGGAGATGATGGAAGCAGACACATTGGCAACACTTGAGGCATTTGGATAGGGACGTGGATAGGGAGGGAATAGAGGGAGACGGACTGAGGAAGGGCAGGTTTTCTCTTCAGTTTAGTTGGGTCATCTTGAGGGGTGTGGCCTTTGGAGGGCCGAAGGGCCTGTTCCCGTGCTGTACTTCTCCTCGGTTCCCTGAAGCCATTGGGCCCATCATGTGTGCCCCAGCTCTCCAAACGAGCGACTTAGTGCCCCACCCACCCCCGTCTTTTCCCCATCTCCCCGCACGTTGCTTTTATTCAACTAATCATCCAACGCCCTCTGGGAGGCCTCGTTTGAACCTGGTCCCATCACACTTCCAGGCGGAACGTTCCAGGTCCCCCGCCGTGCGAGAGAGAGTTTTTCCCTCAGCTTCCGCTGGCTTCTTTGGAAAAGGGCTTTAACTCGATGTCCCTCTCGATCTCTGTCCTGTAACGAGTGGAATGGTTTCTCCCTCTCTCCTCTGTCCAGTCCCCCTCACGAGGTTGAACATCTCCCTCACACCTCCCCCAGACCACCTCCTCCCCCTCTCCGAGGGGGACAGTCCCAATCTATCCGCAACAGCAGAACATTCCCATCCCTCGAACCATTCTTTTAAACCTGTCTCTCCAGTGAGATAACACCCTTCCTACGGTGTGGCACCCAGAACCATACACAATATTCCAGCAAAGATCGAACTGGTGTCCTGGACAAGGTTGAGCAGAATCTTGATTTGATTTATTTTTGTCACATGTATCGGGATACAGTGAAAAGTATTGTTTCTTGCGCGCTATACAGACACAGCATACCATTCATAGAGAAGGAAAGGAGAGGGTGCAGAATGTAGTGTTACAGTCACAGCGAGGGTGGAGAGAAAGATCAACTTAATGCGAGGTAGGTCCATTCAAAAGTCTGACAGCAGCAGGGAAGAAGCTGTTCTTGAGTCGGTCGGTACGGGACCTCAGACTTTTGTATCTTTTTCCCGATGGAAGAAGGTGGAAGAGAGAATGTCCGGGGTGTGTGGGGGGGGGTCCTTGATTATGCTGGCTGAGGGAGTGCCGCACTGTGGGAGGGTCGGTGCTGAGGGAGCGCCGCACTGTGGGAGGGTCGGTGCTGAGGGAGCGCCGCACTGTGGGGAGGGTCGGTGCCGAGAGAGCGCCGCACTGTGGGAGGGTCGGTGCTGTGGGAGCGCCGCACTGTGGGTCAGTGCTGAGGGAGCGCCGCACTGTGGGAGGGTCGGTGCTGAGGGAGCGCCGCACTGTGGGAGGGTCGGTGCCGAGGGAGCGCCGCACTGTGGGAGGGTCGGTGCCGAGGGAGCGCCGCACTGTGGGAGGGTCGGTGCTGAGGGAGCGCCGCACTGTGGGAGGGTCGGTGCTGAGGGAGCGCCGCACTGTGGGGAGGGTCGGTGCCGAGGGAGCGCCGCACTGTGGGAGGATCGGTGCCGAGGGAGCGCCGCACTGTGGGAGGGTCGGTGCCGAGAGAGCGCCGCACTGTGGGAGGGTCGGTGCTGAGGGAGCGCCGCACTGTGGGGAGGGTCGGTGCCGAGAGAGCGCCGCACTGTGGGAGGGTCGGTGCTGTGGGAGCGCCGCACTGTGGGTCAGTGCTGAGGGAGCGCCGCACTGTGGGAGGGTCGGTGCCGAGGGAGCGCCGCACTGTGGGAGGGTCGGTGCCGAGGGAGCGCCGCACTGTGGGAGGGTCGGTGCCGAGGGAGCGCCGCACTGTGGGAGGGTCGGTGCCGAGGGAGCGCCGCACTGTGGGAGGGTCGGTGCCGAGAGAGCGCCGCACTGTGGGAGGGTCGGTGCTGAGGGAGCGCCGCACTGTGGGGAGGGTCGGTGCCGAGAGAGCGCCGCACTGTGGGAGGGTCGGTGCTGTGGGAGCGCCGCACTGTGGGTCAGTGCTGAGGGAGCGCCGCACTGTGGGAGGGTCGGTGCCGAGGGAGCGCCGCACTGTGGGAGGGTCGGTGCCGAGGGAGCGCCGCACTGTGGGAGGGTCGGTGCCGAGGGAGCGCCGCACTGTGGGAGGGTCGGTGCCGAGGGAGCGCCGCACTGTGGGAGGGTCGGTGCCGAGGGAGCGCCGCACTGTGGGAGGGTCGGTGCCGAGAGAGCGCCGCACTGTGGGAGGGTCGGTGCTGAGGGAGCGCCGCACTGTGGGGAGGGTCGGTGCCGAGAGAGCGCCGCACTGTGGGAGGGTCGGTGCTGTGGGAGCGCCGCACTGTGGGTCAGTGCTGAGGGAGCGCCGCACTGTGGGAGGGTCGGTGCCGAGGGAGCGCCGCACTGTGGGAGGGTCGGTGCCGAGGGAGCGCCGCACTGTGGGAGGGTCGGTGCCGAGGGAGCGCCGCACTGTGGGAGGGTCGGTGCCGAGGGAGCGCCGCACTGTGGGAGGGTCGGTGCCGAGGGAGCGCCGCACTGTGGGAGGGTCGGTGCCGAGGGAGCGCCGCACTGTGGGAGGGTCGGTGCCGAGGGAGCGCTGCACTGTGGGAGGGTCGGTGCTGAGGGAGCGCCGCACTGTGGGAGGGTCGGTGCCGAGGGAGCGCCGCACTGTGGGAGGGTCGGTGCCGAGGGAGCGCTGCACTGTGGGAGGGTCGGTGCCGAGGGAGCGCCGCACTGTGGGAGGGTCGGTGCCGAGGGAGCGCCGCACTGTGGGAGGGTCGGTGCCGAGGGAGCGCCGCACTGTGGGAGGGTCGGTGCCGAGGGAGCGCCGCACTGTGGGAGGGTCGGTGCCGAGGGAGCGCCGCACTGTGGGAGGGTCGGTGCCGAGGGAGCGCTGCACTGTGGGAGGGTCGGTGCTGAGGGAGCGCCGCACTGTGGGAGGGTCGGTGCCGAGGGAGCGCCGCACTGTGGGAGGGTCGGTGCCGAGGGAGCGCTGCACTGTGGGAGGGTCGGTGCCGAGGGAGCGCCGCACTGTGGGGAGGGTCGGTGCCGAGGGAGCGCCGCACTGCGGGAGGGTCGGTGCCGAGGGAGCGCCGTACTGCGGGAGGGTCGGTGCTGAGGGAGCGCCGCACTGTGGGAGGGTCCGTGCTGAGGGAGCGCCGCACTGTGGGAGGGTCCGTGCTGAGGGAGTGCCGCACTGTGGGGAAGGTCGGTGCAGGTGAATGGGGGTGGTGGGGGCTGGCGGGTGTGTGATCTGTCTCAGTCTCAGAATGACACCTCTCTCTCTCTCTCTCTCTGTCCAGGTGCTGCTGGGTGTTGGTGTTCATTGCGTTTCACCTGTTGACGCTCTTTCCGCGCTCCTACGCGCACAGGAAGGTGAGTCTCTGTCCCTGGCCTGACCTGCCCTTCCCTGCATCAGTCAGGACACCTCACACCCCTCCTGACCTGTCCATTCACTCCCCCGGGGCCAGAGAGTCACGCCCCGCGGCAACTCAATCAAAACATTAAAGATCCTGAGGCATATTGTCGGGGAAGGCTGGGAGAGATTGATTTAATTTAATTTATTATTCTCACATGTATTGGGATACAGTGAAAAGTGTTGTTTCTTGCGCGCTATACAGACAAAGCATACCGTTCATAGAGAAGGAAAGGAGAGAGTGCAGAATGTAGTATTACAGTCACAGCGAGGGTGTAGAGAAAGATCAACTTAATGCGAGGTAGGTCCATTCAAAAGTCTGACAGCAGCAGGGAAGAAGCTGTTCTTGAGTCGGTCGGTACGGGACCTCAGACTTTTGTATCCTTTTCCCTGATGGGAGAAGGTGGAAGAGAGAATGTCCAGACCACGCTAAATTGCCCCTTAATGTCTTACTGTGAGACATCTGGAAAGAATTTCTACCATCATAGAATCACTGCAGTGCAGGAGGAGGCCACTCGGCCCATCGCGTCTGCACTGACCACAATCCTATCCAAGCCCTAAACGCATAACCCCATGCATTTACCCGAGCTAGTGCCCCTGACACTAAGGGACAATTTAGCATGGCCAATCCACCCTAACCTGCACATCTTTGGACACTAAGGGACAATTTAGCACGGCCAATCCACCCTAACCTACACATCTTTGGACACTAAGGGACAATTTAGCATGGCCAATCCACCCTAACCTGCACATCTTTGGACACTAAGGGACAATTTAGCATGGCCAATCCACCCTAACCTGCACATCTTTGGACACTAAGGGACAATTTAGCACGGCCAATCCACCCTAACCTACACATCTTTGGGCTGTTGGTTCTGTGTTGTATCTATAGGAGTTAGTGAGCGTCGTAGCAGACAGGCCAAATTTCTTTCTGAGAAAGTAGAGGCGTTGGTGACATGGTGTAGTGTCGGCATGGTGAGGGGGCACCAGGACAGGAGTGTAGAGACCTTAGGAGGGTTGTAGTGTTGGGGAGGGATTTGAAAATGGAGGGGAGGCTTCACGGGATTAGGGAGCGAGGAGGGGTGCGAAACCTTGACCCTGAGACTGAAAGGACTTCCGTTTGTCTGCAGGTCCCGCAGCGGAAATCGAGGCAGGTGGAGGCTTCAGCAGACGGAATTCCGGGGTTCTGGAGCTCCTGGGGCCCCTGGTCATCCTGTTCCAGTACCTGTGGAACGGGGGTGGCGGTACAGAGCCGGAGGTGTGTGCCTCAGGACCCCGGGGGCCGGAGGCAGACTGACCAGCCGGGGTCCGTGTACGCCAGCCCGCCCCGCGAGGAGGGCCAGTGGGACCGTTATGCCGGGCGGAGGGTCTCGGCGCTGAGGCCCACTTACTCCCTCCACGTGGGCGCCGACCCCCCAGCCTTGGCGAGCGGGCAGCCCGCGGCACAGCAAGATCCCAGCGCCGTCATCGTCCCGGCGAGGGAGGCGCCCAATCCGCACGCGTACCCCCTCTACGGCGACCGGAGCGCAGCCAATCAGCCGGAGGTCGGGGTCTACGGGAGCGGCCAACCGACCAATGGGGAGAGGGCACTGCGACAGAGGTACCGGCCGCTGTCCAATCGGGGCTCGGTCCCCCTCTACCGGCAGGGCCAGCCATCCAATCACGACAGGCCACCACCGGCGGCCAATGGGGTCTCGCCCTCGCGTTTCGGAGCCCTGATTGGCCGGGAGGCGGCCCCGCTCTACACCACTGAGGGATCGACCTATCAGAGCGCAGTGTCGCAGCCGAGACAGAGAAGCCTGGCCAATTGGAGAGCGAGCATGGGAAACAGAAGGTCTTTGAATGGACAGAACCTGCACCCATCCAACAGGTAACCCCCCCCCTCCCCAAAACCCCCACCCCGTCCAACAGGTAACCCCCCCCCTCCCCAAAACCCCCACCCCGTCCAACAGGTAACCCCCACCCCGTCTCCAAAACCCCCACCCCGTCCCCAAAACCCCCACCCCGTCCAACAGGTAACCCCCACCCCGTCCCCAAAACCCCCACCCCGTCCAACAGGTAACCCCCACCCCGTCCCCAAAACCCCCACCCCGTCCAACAGGTAACCCCCACCCCGTCTCCAAAACCCCCACCCCGTCCCCAAAACCCCCACCCGTCCAACAGGTAACCCCACCCCGTCCCCAAAACCCCCACCCCGTCCAACAGGTAACCCCCCCCCCCCAAAACCCCCACCACAAAACCCCACCCCGTCCAACAGTAACCCCCCCCCCCCCCCAAACCCCCACCCCGTCCAACAGGTAACCCCCCCCCCCCGCAAAACCCCCACCCCGTCCAACAGGTAACCCCATCCCTCCCCAAAACCCCCACCCCGTCCAACAGGTAACCCCCCCGCAAAACCCCCACCACAAAACCCCCACCCCGTCCAACAGGTAACCCCCCCCCCCCCCAAAACCCCCACCCCGTCCAACAGGTAACCCCCCCCCCCCCCCCCCGCAAAACCCCCACCCCGTCCAACAGGTAACCCCATCCCTCCCCAAAACCCCCACCCCGTCCAACAGGTAACCCCCCGCAAAACCCCCACCACAAAACCCCCACCCCGTCCAACAGGTAACCCCCCCCCGCAACCCCCACCCCGTCCAACAGGTAACCCTCCCCCCCCTCCCCAAAACCCCCACCCCATCCAACAGGTAACCCCCCCCCTCCCCAAAACCCCCACCCCATCCAACAGGTAACCCCCCCCCTCCCCAAAACCCCCACCCCATCCAACAGGTAACCCCCCCCCCCCCCCCCCGCAAAACCCCCACCACAAAACCCCCACCCCGTCCAACAGGTAACCCCCCCCCTCCCCAAAAACCCCCACCCCGTCCAACAGGTAACCCCCCCACCCCGTCCAACAGGTAACCCCCCCCTCCCAAAACCCCCACCCCGTCCAACAGGTAACCCCCACCCCGTCCAACAGGTAACCCCCCCCCCCAAAACCCCCACCCCGTCCAACAGGTAACCCCCCCCCACAAAACCCCCACCCCGTCCAACAGGTACCCCCCCCCCCCAAAACCCCCACCCCGTCCAACAGGTAAACCACCCCCCACCAAAACCCCCACCCCGTCCAATAGGTAACCCCCCCCCCTCCAAACCCCCACCCCGTCCAACAGGTAAACCACCCCCCACCAAAACCCCCACCCCGTCCAACAGGTAACCCCTCCCCCCCCCCCCCCCCCCCCCCACAAAACCCCCACCCCGTCCAACAGGTAAACCACCCCCCACCAAAACCCCCACCCTGTCCAACAGGTAACCCCCCCCCCCTCCAAAACCCCACCCCATCCAACAGGTAACCCCCCACCCCGTCCAACAGGTAAACCACCCCCCACCAAAACCCCACCCCGCCCAACAGGTAACCCCCACCCCCCCCCTCGCAAACCCCACCCCGTCCAACAGGTAACCCCCCCCCCCCCCCACCAAAACCCTCACCCCGTCCAACAGGTAATCCTCCCCCACCCCACACCCCCCCTCCCCATTGGTAAACACCACACTCACCGCCCCATTCCTCCCACCACCACACCCCCCCCCCCACCCCCCACCCCCCCCCCGTCCAACAGGTAACCCCCCAAACCCCACCCCCACCCCGTCCAACAAGTAAACCCCCCCCCCCCCACCAAACCCCCCGTCCAACATGTAAACACCCACCCCCACCCCCCCTACCCGCATCGTTATAACCCCCTCCACACCCCCTCCCTATCTCTGTAACCTCCTCCAGCCCCTACACCCCCTCCCTATCTCTGTAACCCCCTCCAGCCCCCTACACCCCCTCCCTATCACTGTA
>NW_027650773.1:32500-40000 GCF_965287045.1 Carcharhinus amblyrhynchos
CTTTCCCCCACTCACTCTCTCTGTCTCTCTTTCCCCCTCTCTCTCTCTCTTTCTTTCCCCCCCCTCTCTCTCTCTCTCTCTCTTTCTTTCCCCCTCTCTCTCTCTCTTTCTTCCCCCCCCCTTTCTCTCTCTCTCTCTCTTTCTCTCTCTCTTTTTCCCCCCTCTCTCTCCCTCTCTCTCTCTCTTTCTTTACCCCCCCCCTTTCCCCCGCTCTCTCTCTCTCTCTGCCCCCTCTCTCTCTCTTTCCCCCGCGCTCTCTCTCTCTCTCTTCCCCCCCCCTTTCCCCCACTCTCTCTCTCTTTCTTTCCCCCTCTCTCTCTCTTTCTCTCTCTCTCTCTTTCTCTCTCTCTCTTTCTTTCCCCCTCTCTCTTTCTTTCCCCCCTCTCTCTCTCTCCTCTCTCTCTCTCTCTCTCTCTTTCTTTACCCCCCTCTCTCTCTCTCTCTTTCTTTAGCCCCCTCTCTCTCTCTTTCCCCCGCTCTCTCTCTCTCTCTCTGCCCCCTCTCTCTCTCTTTCCCCCGCGCGCTCTCTCTCTCTCTCTTCCCCCCCCTCTCTCCCCCCCCTCTCTTTCCCCCACTCTCTCTCTCTCTCTCTCTCTTTCCCCCTCTCTCTCTGCCCCCTCTCTCTCTCTCTTTCCCCCGCTCTCTCTCTCACTCTCTCTTTAATCGCTCTCTGGCCTGGTTCACTTTTCCCCAGGATTAAATCCTCCAGTGAGATTTCTGCAGCTCATTCACACAAACAGCCCTCTGTCTCCCTCAAACAAATCCTCTCCTGGTTTGTGTTGGCACGGGATTCATCCGCCTCCTGACCGCGCTCATTCCCCCCGAGAGAGAAGGGAAACTATTTTGCCCGGTTGACCTCCTCGCAGCTGTCGGAACGCCCCTTGGCATGTCCGATCCACCCTCCGTGCCGTGCCCAATCTAACTCCCGCCCCCTCCCTCCCTCCCCATCTCCAGGCTGTCAACACTTAAAAGTTATTTTTTCTCAGTGTTGCCAATAGGCTTACGTTGGGGTTGGGGGTGAGGGTGGCACAGTGGGTTAGCACTGCAGCCCTCACAGCGCCAGGGATCCGGGTTCGATTCCCAGCTCGGGTCACTGTCTGTGTGGAGTCTGCATGTCCCCATGCCTGCGTGGGTTTCCTCCGGGTGCTCCGGTTTCCTCCCAGAGTCTGAAAGATGTGTAGGTTAGGGTGGATTGGCCATGCTAAATTGTCCCTGAGTGTCCAAAGATGTGTGGGTTAGGGTGGATTGGCCATGCTAATTGCCCCTTAGTGTCCAAAGATGTGCGGGTTAGGTGATTGGCCATGCTAAATGTCCCTTAGTGTCCAAAGATGTGCAGGTTAGGGTGGATTGGCCATGCTAAATTGTCCCTTACTGTCCAAAGATGCGCAGGTTAGGGTGGATTGGCCATGCTAAATTGTCCCTGAGTGTCCAAAGATGTGTAGGTTAGGGTGGATTGGCCATGCTAAATTGCCCCTTAGTGTCCAAAGATGTGCAGGTTAGGGGGATTGGCCATGCTAAATTATTTATGTTAAAGTTTATTTATGTAGTAGGCTTACATTAACACTGCAATGAAGTTACTGTGAAAATTCCCCAGTCGCCACACTCCGGTGCCTGTTTGGGTCAATGCACCCTAACCAGCACGCCTTTCAGACTGTGGGAGGAAACCCACGCAGACACGGGGAGAATGTGCAGACTCTGCACAGACAGTGACCCGAGCCGGGAATTGAACCCGAGTCCCTGGCACTGTGGATCTGTTAAGACATCTCTTCAACATTTGTATTTACTTCCTCATCTCTGGTGATCTCTTATCACCCTCTGTGCAAAAAAAAACTTGCCCCTCACATCTCCTTTAAACCTCTCCCCTTTTACCCTAAACCGCGTCATTTCTACCCTGTAGACCAGACTGGGTAAAGGCAGCAGATTCCTTCCCCTGAAGGAAGTGAGTGAACCAAGATGGGGTTTTTCCTGACAAGCGAGAATGGTTTTGTGGTCAGCCTTGTAGGTTTTTAGAACACTACAGCACAAACAGGCCCTTCGGCCCACAAGTTGCACCGATCATATCCCTACCTACCAGGTCATAGAACTATCTGTAACTCCCAATCCCATTAAATCCCATGTACTCATCCAGAAGTCTCTTGAAAGACCCCAGCGAGTTCGCCTCCACCACCACCGACGGCAGTCGATTCCACTCACTCACCACCCTCTGAGTGAAAAACTTACCCCTGACATCTCCTCTGTACCTGCTCCCCAGCACCTTAAATCGTAGCGACCATTTCAGCCCTGGGAAATAGCCCCTGAGAATCCACCCCTATCTATTCCTCTCAACATTTTATAAACCTCTATCAGGTCGCCTCTCAACCTTAGTCTCTCCAGGGAGAAGAGACCGAGCTCCCTCAACCTATCCTCATCAGGCATGCCTCCCAATCCTGGCGACATCCTTGTAAATCTCCTCTGCACCCCCTCAATAGCTTCCACATCCTTCCTGTAGTGAGGCGACCAGAACTGAGCACAGTACTCCAAGTGGGGTCTGACTTTTGATTCTGGATTTTTTTTAATTGAATGGAAACTTCACTGTTTGAACTCCCAGGTCTCCTGACCGTTACCGCTGCGTCCCAGCCTCTCCTGGAGCCAGTGTTCCATTTTGCGGGAGTTCGCCATGCTCGCACAAAATGTTTGGGACAACCCAAGGTTGGGAAAGGTGCCATAGAAATGCACGGGTCTTATCAACCCAGACCCCTTGCGGACACCGTGTTTTATTCTAATCTGAATCGCCCCGAGCTACATCTGTATGGGGAGGTGTATCTTCATTTCACCCAAAAGGCCTCCCCTGTGCCACTCTGTCCAGTGTCTTTCTGAAGTCCATATCCACAGCATCCGCCGCACTTCCTTTTCCAACACCTTCCCCAGCAGAATAATTGTTTCCCCGTATCCCAGGCTAATACACTCTTCCGAATCCCAGCCAACTGTCCACAGACATCACGTGTGTTGCGTGGGATATACCGGAGGCCATTCAGCCCCTCGATTCTGTCACCCTGAATTCCCTCGTGCCAAAACAGATCCATCCATCTCAGTTTCACGTTGACTCCCCTCTCACTCCAGCCTCAAGAGTTCTTAAGTGGGGAGAGAGTTTCCTTCCCCCTCCCCCCCGAGAGTGAGGAAGTACTTACTGCCATTCCTCCCCCCCCACCGAACTCTCATTTTAAGGTTCTCCTCCTCCACCCCTCCTCCCTGACTTGTTCTGGACTCTCTCCATTCCCCCCCCACCCCCACTCACCAGGGGAAATAGTTTCCCTCCATCGACCCATTCTTTAATTCTTTTAAACCCCCATCTCAATCAGATTGTTCACCTCCTGAGGAAAGGAAAGGAATTGCGGTGGATGCTGTGGATATGGACTTCAGAAAGACTCTGGACAAAGTGGCACTAGGGAAGGCTTTTTGGTGAAATGAAGCTAGCCCTCCCACGCCCGACAATGTGAGAGGTCTTTCCGACCTGTTACCTGATGACTTTGGTTCTGACCAGCTTTTCATCCTCCTCTCTCGTTGCAGAGTTGTTCCTCAGGCAGTGCCGACCCTCGGAGGGCCCAGTGCGCCGCATTCAACCGTCGCCAGTTCATGGGCCGTTACTACGAGTGGGAACCGTTCACTGAAGGTGAGTGTATATGTGCGGAGGGGCGCTGGCTGGAATGGGTACATTGGAACCTCCCCGTAGACTCACGCTTCCCCCTCATCCGCACACTCTACCCTCACACTGGGGACTGCACAGTGGGTTACACTGCTGCCTTACAGCTCCAGGGACCTGGGTTCGATTCCCGGCTCGGGTCACTGTCTGTGCGGAGTCTGCACATTCTCCCCATGTCTGCGTGGGTTTCCTCCAGATGATCTGGTTCCCTCCCACAGTCCAAAGATGTGTAGGTTAGGGTGGATTGGCCATGCTAAATTGTCCCTTAGTGTCCAAAGATGTGCAGGTTAGGGTGGATTGGCCGTGTTAAATTGTCCCTTAGTGTCCAAAGATGTGCAGGTTAGGGTGGATTGGCCATGCTAAATTGTCCCTTAGTGTCCAAAGATGTGCAGGTTAGGGTGGATTGGCCATGCTAAATTGTCCCTTAGTGTCCAAAGATGTGCAGGTTAGGGTGGATTGGCCATGCTAAATTGTCCCTTAGTGTCCAAAGATGTGCAGGTTAGGGTGGATTGGCCGTGCTAAATTGTCCCTTAGTGTCCAAAGATGTGCAGGTTAGGGTGGATTGGCCATGCTAAATTGTCCCTTAGTATCCAAAGATGTGTAGGTTAGGGTGGATTGACCATGATAAGTGCACAGTGTTGTGGGATTGGGTGGGAGGGGGTGTAAGATGCTCTGTCAAAGAGTCAGTGCTGACTCGATGGGCTGAATGGCCACCTTTTACCCTGTATGGATTCTATGGTTAAGTACGGAGACCATAGCATCTCTGACAAAGAGTGTGAATGAGGGGGCTGGTTCCAGAATCCCTGCAGCGCAGAAGGAGGCCATTCAGCCCATCCAGTCTGCACTGACCACAATCCCACCCAGGCCCTATCCCCATAACCTCATGCATTTACCCCTGACACTAAGCGGCAATTTAGCACGGCCAATGCACCTGAACCAGATTGTGGGAAGAAACCGGAGCACCCGGAGGAAACCCATGCAGACACGGGGAGAATGTGCAGACTCCACACAGCCAGTGATCTGAGCCGGGAATCGAACCCGGGTCCCTGGCGCTGTGAGACAGCAGTGCTAACCCACTGTGTCACCGTGCTGCTGGGAATCGAACCCGGGTCCCTGGCGCTGTGAGGCAGCAGCGCTAACCCACTGTGTCACCGTGCTGCTGGGAATCGAACCCGGGTCCCTGGCACTGTGAGACAGCAGTGCTAACCCACTGTGTCACCGTGCTGCTGGGAATCGAACCCGGGTCCCTGGCGCTGTGAGGCAGCAGCGCTAACCCACTGTGTCACCGTGCTGCTGGGAATCGAACCCGGGTCCCTGGCACTGTGAGACAGCAGTGCTAACCCACTGTGTCACCGTGCTGCTGGGAATCGAACCCTGGTCCTGGCGCTGTGAGACAGCAGTGCTAACCCACTGTGTCACCGTGCTGCTGGGAATCGAACCCGGGTCCCTGGCGCTGTGAGGCAGCAGTGCTAACCCACTGTGTCACCGTGCTGCTGGAATCGAACCCGGGTCCCTGGCGCTGTGAGACAGCAGTGCTAACCCACTGTGTCACCGTGCTGCTGGGAATCGAACCCGGGTCCCTGGCGCTGTGAGGCAGCAGTGCTAACCCACTGTGTCACCGTGCTGCTGGGAATCGAACCCGGGTCCCTGGCGCTGTGAGGCAGCAGTGCTAACCCACTGTGTCACCGTGCTGCTGGGAATCGACCCGGGTCCCTGGCGCTGTGAGACAGCAGTGCTAACCCACTGTGTCACCGTGCTGCTGGGAATCGAACCCGGGTCCCTGGCGCTGTGAGGCAGCAGTGCTAACCCACTGTGTCACCGTGCTGTTGGGAATCGAACCCGGGTCCCTGGCGCTGTGAGACAGCAGCGCTAACCCACTGTGCAGTTAAGGAGACCTGTACATTGGAGGTAGTTCAGTGAAGGTTGATTTGGCTGTTTGTCGTGTGGGAAAAGGTTGAAAAGACTGGGCTTGTATTTGTTGGAGTTTGGAAGAGGTGCAGGCGATTTGAGTGAGGGTGTCACGGTCCTGAGGGGCGCATCGACAGGGTGGGTGTGGAGAGGACGGTTCCTCTTGTGTGAGATTTGAGAAGTAAGGGTCACTGTTTAAAAAGAAGGGGCGGTTCATTTGAGACGGAGATGAGGGAGAGTAAATGTTCTCCCTCGTGTGTCTGGGACTCTCTCCCTCAGAAAGTGGAGGCAACAGAGAGTCCTTCAATATCTTTAAGGAAGAGTGAGATTGATTCTCGATTGGCAAGGTGAACTCTTAACGGGCAAGTTCAGACCCTCCCGCAGTGCGGCGCTCCCTCGGCACCGACCCTCCCCACAGTGCGGCGCTCCCTCGGCACCGACCCTCCCCACAGTGCGGCGCTCCCTCGGCACCGACCCTCCCCACAGTGCGGCGCTCCCTCGGCACCGACACTCCCACAGTGCGGCGCTCCCTCAGCACCGACCCTCCCCACAGTGCGGCGCTCCCTCGGCACCGACCCTCCCACAGTGCGGCACTCCCTTAGCACCGACCCTCCCACAGTGCGGCGCTCCCTCGGCACCGACCCTCCCACAGTGCGGCACTCCCTTAGCACCGACCCTCCCACAGTGCGGCGCTCCCTTAGCACCGACCCTCCCACAGTGCGGCGCTCCTTAGCACCGACCCTCCCACAGTGCGGCGCTCCCTCAGCACCGACCCTCCCACAGTGCGGCGCTCCCTCGGCACCGACCCTCCCGCAGTGCGGCGCTCCCTCAGCACCGACCCTCCCACAGTGCGGCCCTCCCTTAGCACCGACCCTCCCACAGTGCGGCGCTCCCTCGGCACCGACCCTCCCCACAGTGCGGCACTCCCTTAGCACCGACCCTCCCACAGTGCGGCGCTCCCTCAGCACCGACCCTCCCACAGTGCGGCGCTCCCTCAGCACCGACCCTCCCACAGTGCGGCGCTCCCTCAGCACCGACCCTCCCGCAGTGCGGCGCTCCCTCGGCACCGACCCTCCCACAGTGCGGCACTCCCTTAGCACCGACCCTCCCACAGTGCGGTGCTCCCTCGGCACCGACCCTCCCACAGTGCGGCGCTCCCTCAGCACCGACCCTCCCACAGTGCGGCGCTCCCTCAGCACCGACCCTCCCACAGTGCGGTGCTCCCTCGGCACCGACCCTCCCACAGTGCGGCACTCCCTTAGCACCGACCCTCCCACAGTGCGGCGCTCCCTCGGCACCGACCCTCCCACAGTGCGGCACTCCCTTAGCACCGACCCTCCCACAGTGCGGCGCTCCCTCGGCACCGACCCTCCCCACAGTGCGGCACTCCCTCGGCACCGACCCTCCCACAGTGCGGCGCTCCCTCGGCACCGACCCCTCCCACAGTGCGGCGCTCCCTCAGCACCGACCCTCCCACAGTGCGGCGCTCCCTCGGCACCGACCCTCCCACAGTGTGCAGACCTGGAATTTTGGAGCGGATTCGGAATCATCCACATGTGCGAAAACAAACGAGAGAATGTCGGAATGGGAATCCTGTTAATGCGTCGCAGCCTTCCCGAGTTTAGGAATTGTTACTTGGCCTTAGATGCAGGCCTCCTGATCCCCGTCTTAGACACTTTCCCAAACCACAGCTCCCTGCGGAGCGAGCCAGAGAGCCACATCTGGGGACAAGGTGTCTGTCTGTAGCCTTGGAAGTGTCTCCGAGATCCGTTACAGGATGTCGAGTGATTCCAGACTGTGCCGGAGACAGGATGGGGTATCATCCGTGCGGTTGGTTCCCCCACTTGGCGCTCTGCCCCCTTGTGAGGAGCTCACGGGGTGTGGGGGAGGGGAGGGAGGGAAGTTTGGGAGTT
>NW_027650773.1:42500-44514 GCF_965287045.1 Carcharhinus amblyrhynchos
GGTCCAGACTTGCTCTGACAGGCAGAGAGGCTGTGGCTGTCTGCTGATGGACCCCCACCCCCGGGTGGGGGGAAGGAGACGAAGGGAGGTGGGCAGTGAGTGCCCCCATCCCCTCACCCCTCATTCCCAGCGTCAGAGAATGATGAGGGCCCCCTCCCCTTACACAGTACCCAGTGTGTCTCAGGGGGTGGGGGGAGGGAGAGGGAGGGGGACAGGGGGAGAGAGGGAGGGGGGAGAGAGGGAGAGGGGGAGGGAAGGGGAGAAAGAGGCGGGGGCAGGTTGAGTCCCAAAGCCTGTGAAGGGGTTAAGTGGATGGGAGTTGACACCAGCCCCTCTGTACCCAGGCCTGGCCAGCACTGTGCTCACAACAGCTGGAGCAGATAGGAGTTACTGTACAGATGTTGGGGATCCATTAATCACTGGAACTCTGCTCCCTCACACACACTCTCTCACTCTCTCTCTCACACACACTCTCACACACACTCTCTCACTCTCTCTCTCACACACACTCTCTCTCACTCTCCTCTCTCACACACACTCTCTCACTCTCTCTCTCACACACACTCTCTCACTCTCTCTCTCACACACACTCTCTCACTCTCTCTCTCACACACACTCTCTCACTCTCTCTCTCACACACACTCTCTCACTCTCTCACTCTCTCTCACACACACTCTCTCACTCTCTCTCTCACACACACTCTCTCACTCTCTCTCTCCACACACACTCTCTCACTCTCTCTCTCACACACACTCTCTCACTCTCTCTCTCACACACACTCTCTCACTCTCTCTCTCACACACACTCTCTCACTCTCTCACACTCTCTCTCACACACACTCTCTCACTCTCTCACACACACTCTCTCACTCTCTCTCTCACACACACTCTCTCACTCTCTCTCTCACACACACTCTCTCACTCTCTCTCTCACACACACTCTCTCACTCTCTCTCTCACACACACTCTCTCACTCTCTCTCTCACACACACACTCTCACTCTCTCACTCACACACTCTCACATACTCTCTCTCACTCTCTCACACACACACTCTCACTCTCACTCACACACTCTCACATACTCTCTCTCACTCTCTCTCACACACACTCTCTCACTCTCTCTCTCTCTCTCACGCACTCTCTCACTCTCTCACACACACACTCTCACTCTCTCACTCACACACTCTCACATACACTCTCTACTCTCTCTCTCACACACACTCTCTCACTCTCTCTCACGCACTCTCTCACTCTCTCTCTCTCTCACACGCGCGCTCTCTCTCGCGCGCGCGCGCGCTCTCTCTCGCGCGCTCTCTCTCTCTCTCTCTCGCGCGCGCGCTCTCTCTCTCTCGCGCGCGCGCTCTCTCTCTCTCGCGCGCGCGCTCTCTCTCTCTCGCGCGCGCGCGCTCTCTCTCTCTCGCGCGCGCGCTCTCTCTCTCTCGCGCGCGCTTCTCTCTCTCTCGCGCGCGCGCTCTCTCTCTCTCTCTCGCGCGCGCTCTCTCTCTCTCTCTCACACGCGTGCTCTCTCTCTCTCTCACACGCGCGCTCTCTCTCTCTCTCACACGCGCGCTGTCTCACACGCGCGCGCTCTCTCTCTCTCTCACACGCGCGCTCGCTCTCTCTCTCTCTCACACGCGCGCTCTCTCTCTCTCTCACACGCGCGCTCTCTCTCTCTCTCTCACACGCGCGCTCTCTCTCTCTCTCACACGCGCGCTCTCTCTCTCTCTCACACGCGCGCTCTCTCTCTCTCTCACACGCGCGCTCTCTCTCTCTCTCACACGCGCGCTGTCTCTCTCTCTCTCTCTCTCACACGCGCGCTCTCTCTCTCTCTCACCCGCGCGCTGTCTCACACGCGCTCACACGCGCGCTGTCTCACACGCGCGCTGTCTCACACGCGCGCTGTCTCACACGCGCGCTGTCTCACACGCGCGCTGTCTCACACGCGCGCCCCGGCTCTCTCTCTCACACGCGCTCTCTCTCTCTCTCTCTCTCACAGCGCGCCTCTATCTCTCTCT
>NW_027650774.1:0-10000 GCF_965287045.1 Carcharhinus amblyrhynchos
GCCCGCCCAGTGCAGAGGGGGGGAAAGAAAAAAGGCCGAAGCCGGCCCGTGCTTTGCGCGACGGTGAGCAACGACGCCTCACGGCTGGCCCTGTGCGGGGTCTGCGTGTCTGCATGTTCCCTCCCCCCACCGTGTCTGGGTGGGTTTTTCTCCGGGTGCTCTGGTTCCCTCGCACAGTCCGCAAGATGTGTGGATTAGATGGATTGGCCATGCTAGGATACCCCTTAGTGTCCAAAGATGTGTAGATTACATGGATTGGCCATGCTAAATTGCCCCTTAGTGTCCAAAGATGTGCAGGTTAGGTGGATTGGCCACGCTAAATTGTCCCTTAGTGTCCAAAGATGTGAGGTTAGGTGAATTTGCCATGCTAAATTGCCCCTTAGTGTCCACAGATGTGTGAGTTGGGTGGATTGGCCGTGCTAAATTGCCCCGTAGTGTCCAAAGATGTGTAGGTTAGGTGGATTGGCCATGCTAAATTGTCCCTTAGTGTCCAAAGATGTGTAGGTTAGGTGGATTGGCCATGCTAAATTATCCCTTAGTGTCCAAAGATGTGTAGGTTAGGGTGGATTGGCCATGCTAAATTGCCCCTTAGTATCCAAAGATGTGTAGGTTAGGTGGATTGGCCATGCTAAATTGTCCCTTAGTGTCCAAAGATGTGCAGGTTAGGTGGATTGGCCATGCTAAATTGTCCCTTAGTGTCCAAAGATGTGCAGGTTAGGTGGATTGGCCATGCTAAATTGTCCCTTAGTGTCCAAAGATGTGCAGGTTAGGTGGATTGGCCATGCTAAATTGTCCCTTAGTGTCCAAAGATGTGCAGGTTAGGTGGATTGGCCATGCTAAATTGTTCCTTAGTATCCAAAGATGTGTAGGTTAGGTGGATTGGCCATGCTAAATTGTCCCTTAGTGTCCAAAGATGTGTAGGTTAGGTGGATTGGCCATGCTAAATTGCCCCTTATTGACCAAAGATGTGTAAGTTAGGGGGATTGGCCATGCTAAATTGTCTGACAGCATGTCTCGTTCTAAAATGACTAATGCCATTGCGGTAAACTAATTTTCTTCATGACACATTTTGAGAGCAGGAACACACAATTGCAAAGCATCTACAGCCTTGTCTCAATCTACACTTCTACGTACTCTCTGACTTTTGACCTCCCTCAGGTCAGGTGTCCCCCTCCCCTCCATGAAGTACAGAGTGTGTAATATTATATCTCGTACTGGCGCCCACTACCACACTCACCCTACTACCATGGCAGGATTGACAATCTGGAGGATGCTCCCCACACCCCCTCCCCCCGCCACGTGGGGGAGTCTAATACTCAGGGGGCCACAGTCACAGAATAAGGAGATCTCCCATTTAAGAGGATGACGAGGAGGAATTTCACAGAGAGTGGTTAGTCTGCGGGGTTCTCTCCCTCAGAGAGCGGTGGGGGGGAGCTGTGGATCAGTGAATATATCCAAGGCCGGGTGAGAGAGATTTCTGATGAAGAAGGGTAATGGAGGGGTGTGCAGTCGAGGCCACGACCTGCTGAGTTACAGAAGGGTGGAGCAGGCTCGAGGGGCCGAGTGGCCCCTGCTCCTGTTTCTTACATTCAGGACAATGAAATATTAATTGTCCCGGATCGAAATACAGAAACCTCGTGTGGGGCTGTAGCCGAATGCCGAGATTCAGATCGAACTTACCCAGACGTTTCCCGGACCACGGACAGTTACAATGATGTCACGTGACAGCACCTTCTGATGTCAGCACCAGGTGATGGTGACAGAAGGAATGATGTCACCGCACATCACCATGGCGGTGCTTATGATGTCATCACGTAACAATGACAATGCTTATGATGTCATCAGGTAACATTAGTGATGCTTATGATGTCATCACACATAACAATGGCAGTGCCTATGATGTCATCAAGTAACAATGGCGGCCCCTATGATGTCATCATGTAACAATGGTGATGGTTACAATATCATCACAGAACTATGGCGATGTTTATGATGTCATCACATAACAATGGTGGTGCCTATGATGTCACCACGTAACAATGGCGGCCCCTACAATGTCACATGTAACAATGGTGACCCCTATGATGTCATCACATAACAATGGTGATGGTTATGATGTCATCACAGAACTGTGGCGATGCTTATGATGTCATCATATAACAATGGCAGTGCCTATGATGTCATCACACAACAATGGCAGTGCCTATGATGTCATCACACAACAATGGCAGCACTGATGATGTCACTACATACAATGGCAGTCCTATGATGTCATCACGTAACAATGGCGATGGTTACAATGTCATAACAGAACTATGGCGCTGCTTATGATGTAATCACGTAACAATGACAATGCTTATGATGTCATCAGATAACAATGGCGGCAGTTACGATGTCATCACATAACAATGGTGGTGCTTATGATGTCATAGGGGAGGTGATGGCCTAGTGGTATTATCGCTGGACTATTAATCCAGAAACTCAGCTTCTGGGGGGCCGGGGATCGAATCCCACCATGGCAGATGGTGGAATTTGAATTCAATGAAAAATGCCTGGAATTATGAATCTACTGATGATCCATTGTGGGAAAACCCATCTGGTTCCCTATAGGGAAGGAAATCTGCCGTCCTCACCCCGGTCTGACCTACATGTGGCTCCAGAGCCACAGCAATGTGGGTGACTCTCAACTGCCCTCCAAGGGGCAACTAGGAATGGGCAATAAATACTGGCCCAGCCAGCGATGCCCATGCCCCACACATGGATAAATAAGATTTAACATAACTTTGACGGCCCTTATGATGTCAAAATATGGTCATGATGGAAGTTATGACGTCCGAATCATGTTTTTTTCCAACTGTTCATGGGACATGGGCATCACTGGCTGGGCCAGTGAGAATTGCCCATCTCTAATTGCCCCTTGAAAGGATATTTAAGAGTCAACACATTGCTGTGGCTCTGGGAGTCACATGTAGGCCAGACCGGGGTAAGGACGGCAGATTTCCTTCCTTAAAGTGGACATTCATGAACCAGATGGGTGACACTTATGATATAATCACGAACAACGGCTGCACCTATGATGGGGTGGCAGGGTGGCACAGTGCGTTAGCGCTGCTGCCTCATAGCGCCAGGAGGCCGGGTTCGATTCCCGGCCTCGGGTCACTGTCTGTGTGGAGTCTGCATATTCTCACCGTGACTGCGTGGGTTTCCTCCTGGAGCTTCTGTTCCTCACACAGTCCAAAGATGTGTAGGTTAGGGTGGATTGGCCATGCTAAATTGTCCCTTAGTGTCCAAAGATGTGCAGGTTGGGTGGATTGGCCATGCTAAATTGCCCCTTAGTGTCCAAAGATGTGCAGGTTAGGGTGGATTGGCCATGCTAAATTGCCCCTTGGTGTCTAAAGATGTGTAGGTTAGGTGGCCAATCCACCCAACCTGCACATCCAGGTGCTCCGGTTTCCTCCCACACTCCAAACATGTGTGGGTTAGTTGGATTGGCCATGCTAAATTGACTCTAGGAGATTAGCTTGAGTAAATACCTGTGATTATGGGAATAGGGACTGGGTGGGATTGTGGTCAGAACAGGCTCGATGGGCCGAATGGCCTCCATCTGCACTGTAAGATTCTATGACCTTTGGAATTTGGGAAGGAAACCAGAGCCCCCGGAGGAAACCCAGGCAGAGAATGTGCAAACACCCCACAGACAGTGACCCGAGGGCGGGAATCGAACCTGGGTCCCTGACGCTGGGAGGCAGCAGTGCTAACCCCACTGCGTCACCATGCCTCCTTTGCTGAGCATACACAGGCTTCCTCACCTCATGATGTCAACATCATATGATGATGATGATGATGATGGAAGTCACGGTGTCAACAGCATGTGACGCAGCGGCTTGAGGAGAGACAATGTGCAGCAGGACTGGGAGGTCGTTCTCAGTGAACCTGCTGTTCTCCCCCCCCTACCCCGGACGGAGACTGACGCAGGCTTTCTCCACGCAGAGCTGCAGAGTCAGCCCATTGCTCAAGCCGCAAACCTAAACCCACAGGTCTCCTGACACAGCTGCGGGCGTGCAGTGGATCAAACCACACAGGCAGCGCCGTTGCCTCTAACATTCTCAGGGCATCGAGAAAAGCCAGCAGCTCTTTCCAATGGCGACTGCAGTCAATGGAAAGTGTAATCTCTGCATTCCGCAGCCTCGAGTCTTCCCAGTCCTTTGTCAAAAGCTTCAAATGCTGCCTTTGGGTGAGAGCAGCTAAAACGGTCTTAAAACAGACTGGGATCTTTTCAGTTCGAAGAGCTGAAAATGCTGCATTCTCAAGAGATTTGATTCAATTTTGATTTGATTTATTATTGTCACATGTATTGGGATACAGTGAAAAGTAAAGTGTGCTATACAAAGCATACCATTCATAGAGTACATAGATTTGATTTATTATTGCCACATGTATTGGGATACAGTGAAAAGTAAAGTGTGCTATACAAAGCATACCATTCATAGAGTACATAGATTTGATTTATTATTGCCACATGTATTGGGATACAGTGAAAAGTAAAGTGTGCTATACAAAGCATACCATTCATAGAGTACATAGATTTGATTTATTATTGTCACATGTATTGGGATACAGTGAAAAGTAAAGTGTGCTATACAAAGCATACCATTCATAGAGTACATAGATTTGATTTATTATTGTCACGTATATTGGGATACAGTGAAAAGTATTGTTTCTTGCGCACTATACAGACAAAGCATACCATTCATAGAGTACACAGATTGGATTTATTATTGTCACATGTATTGGGATACAGTGAAAAGTATTGTTTCTTATGTGCTAAACAGACGAAGCATACCATTCATGGAGTACACAGATTTGATTTATTATTGTCACATGTATTGGGACACAGTGAAAAGTATTGTCTCTTGCGTGCTACACAAAGCATACTGTTCATAGAGTACATAGATTTGATTTATTATTGTCACGTGTATTGGGATACAGTGAAAAGTATTGTTTCTTGTGCGCTATACAAAGCATACCGTTCATAAAGTACACAGATTTGATTTATTATTGTCACGTGTATTGGAATACAGTGAAAAGTATTGTTTCTTGCGCACTATACAGACAAAGCATACCATTCATAGAGTACGTAGATTTGATTTATTATTGTCACATGTATTGGGATACAGTGAAAAGTATTGTTTCTTGCGCGCTATACAGACAAAGCATACTGTTCATAGAGTACATAGATTTGATTTATTATTGTCACATGTATTGGGATACAGTGAAAAGTATTGTTTCTTGTGCGCTATACAGACAAAGCATACCATTCATAGAGTACACAGATTTGAGTTATTATTGTCACACGTATTGGGATGCAGTGAAAAGTATTGTTTCTTGTGCACTATACAGACAAAGCATACTGTTCATAGGGAAGGAAAGGAGAGGGTGCAGAATGTAGTGTTACAGTCACAGCGAGGGTGTAGAGAAAGATCAGCTTAATGCGAGGTAGGTCCATTCAAAAGTCTGACAGCAGCAGGGAAGAAGCTGTTCTTGAGTCGGTCGGTACGGGACCTCAGACTTTTGTATCTTTTTCCCCGACGGAAGAAGGTGGGAGAGAGAATGTCCGGGGTGTGTGGGGGGGGTCCTTGATTATGCCGGCTAAAGATGTGGTGGGTACAATTTTGTCTTTTAAAAAGTATTTAGACAGTTACATGGGTAAGATACGTTTAAAGGGATATGGGTCAAACGCGGGCAATTGGGACTCACATAGGGGTTTAAAAAAAGGGTGGCATGGGCAAGTTGGGCCAAAGGGCCTGTTCCCATGCTATAAAGCTCTATGAGTTTATGACCTAGAGGAAACCCATGCAGACACGGGGAGAACATGCAGACTCCACACAGACAGAGGCCAGAATTGAACCCGGGTCCCTGGCTTCTGTGAGGCAGCAGTGCTAACCACTGTGCCACTGTGCTGGTTTGGGTCACTGTCTGTGCGGAGTTTGCATGTTCTCCCCGTGTCTGCGTGGGTTTCCCCCAGTTTCCTCCCACAGTTTGAAATATGTGCTGGTTAGGGGGTGGATTGGGCCGTGCTAAATTCTCCCTCAGTGTAACCCGGACAGGAGTGTGGGCAACTCGGGGGGATTTTCACAAGTGTTAATATAAGAGAGAGAGAGAGACGGAGAGAGACAGAGAGAGGGAAAGAGACAGAGAGGGAGAGGGAAAGAGATAGAGGGAGAGAGAGACAGAGAGACAGAGAGAGAAAGAGAAAGAGACAGAGACAGAGAGAGAGAGAGAGACAGACAGAGAGACAGAGGGAGAGAGACAGATACAGAGAGAGAGAGAGACAGACAGAGAGAGAGAGGGACACAGAGAGAGACAGAGAGAGAGAGAGCAAGAGAGAGAGAGAGAGAGACAGAGAGAGAGACAGACAGACAGAGGGAGAGAGAGACAGATACAGAGAGAGAGAGAGACAGAGAGAGACAGAGAGACAGAAAGAGAGAGAGAGACAGAGAGAGAGGGACACAGAGAGACAGAGAGAGAGAGACAGAGAGAGTGAGAGAGAGACAGAGAGAGAGGGACACAGAGAGACAGAGAGAGAGAGAGACAGAGAGAGAGGGACACAGAGAGACAGAGAGAGAGAGACAGAGAGAGAGACAGAGAGAGTGAGAGAGAGACAGAGAGAGAGACAGAGAGAGAGAGAGACAGAGAAAGAGACAGAGAGAGAGAGAGAGGGACACAGAGAGAGACAGAGAGAGAGACAGAGAGAGAGAGAGAGACAGAGAGAGAGACAGAGAGAGAGAGAGGGACACAGAGAGAGACAGAGAGACAGAGAGAGAGGGAGAGAACATCAGTGAACAAGGGTGATTGCAGAGCTGATTAAATCAGCCTATCAGTTGGGGTGAAGGGAGGTTTCTGTGGCGGTTCGGGTTTATTTGAGGAAGAACAACAAACACCACATTTTCTGCTCTCCCACCCCTCCCCATCCCACCCCACACCTCCCCCCACTGACCCAAAACCAAACGGCGACTCGCTCCCTTAGCCCTTTACATAAAGGAGGGAGTGGGTGGCGAGGGGAAGGGTCGGCCCACTCAAAGGGAGTGTGTGCGAGGGGCCAGATGAGGTCCTTACCGAGTAAATTCATCGAAACCGAGTCATAGAAACCCTACAGCGCGGAAAGAGGCCCTTCGGCCCATCGAGTCTGCACCGACCACAACCCCAGCCAGGCCCGACCCCCACGTCCCTACATATTACACCCACTAATCCCTCTAACCCACGCATCCCTGGACACTAGGGGGCAATTTCTTAGCACAGCCCAATCAAACCTAACTTTGCATCAATATTCTCAAAGGAGAAGGATGTGGTGGTGGGTGAGGTCGAAAGGAGGATGTTGACATTCTCGGATATGTTGAGATAAAACAAGGGAGGAAGTTTCTTTTAATTAATTCATTGGCATCGCTGGGTGGGTCTGGTATTTATTGCCCATCCCTCGTTGCCCTTGGAGGGGCAGTTGAGAGCCAACCCCATTGCTGTGGCTCTGGGAGTCCCATGTAAGCCAGACCGGGGTAAGGACGGCAGATTTCCTTCCCTAAAGGGAACCGGATGGGTTTTTCCCGACACTGGGTCAACAGTAGATTCTTAATCCCAGATTTTTCTTTTAATTGAATTCAAATTCCACCGTCTGCCGTGGACGGGATTCGAACCTGGGTCCTCCAGAACATCAGCTGGGGTTTCTGGACTAATAGTCCAGTGGTAATACCACCTCCTCTCCATTATGGAGGCATTGGAGGTTTTGAAAAAGATTAGGGCGGACAAGTCCCCAGGGCCAGATAGGATTGATCCTTGGGAGAGGCGAGGGAAGAAATTGCTGAGACCTTGGCCAAAATCTTTGTATCTTCATTCACCACAGGTAAGGCGCCAGAGGATTAGACAGCGGCTAACGTTGTTCCTCAGTTTAGAAAAGGCGGAAGAGACAATCTAAGAAGTTATAGGCCTGTAAGCCTTACACCAGTGGTGGGGAAATTATTGGAGAAGATTCTTACGGACAGGCTGTACTAAAATCTGGAACAGAATGGGCTTATTAGCGATAGGCAACATGGTTTTGTGAAGGGGAGGTCGCGTCTCACAAACCTGATTGAGCTCTTTGAGAAAGTGACGAGAAAGATTGACGAGGGGAGGGCACTGGATGCTGTGTACATGGACTTCAGGGCAGTGGATGCTGTGTACATGGACTTCAGGGCACTGGATGCTGTGTACATGGACTTCAGGGCAGTGGATGCTGTGTACATGGACTTCAGGGCAGTGGATGCTGTGTACATGGACTTTAGGGCAGTGGATCCTGCGTACATGGACTTTACAGGTTCATAGCTCCTTGAAAGTGGAGTCACAGGCGGACAGAGTGGTGAAGAAAGCATTCGGCATGCTTGGTTTCATCGGTCAGAACATTGAATACAGGAGTTGGGACGTCTTGTTGAAGTTGTACAAGACATTGGTAAGGCCACACTTGGAATACTGTGTGCAGTTCTGGTCACCCTATTATAGAAAGGATATTATTAAACTAGAAAGAGTGCAGAAAAGATTTACTAGGATGCTACTGGGACTTGATGGATTGAGTTATAAGGAGAGGCTGGATAGACTGGGACTTTTTTCTCTGGAGCGTAGAGGGGTAATCTTATAAAGGTCTATAAAATAATGAGGGGCACAGGTCAGCGAGATAGTCAATATCTTTTCCCCAAAGGTAGGGGAGCCTAAAACTAGAGGGCATAGGTTTAAGGTGCGAGGGGAGAGATACAAAAGGGTCCAGAGGGGCAATTTTTTCACACAGAGGGTGGTGAGTGTCTGGAACGAGCTGCCAGAGGCAGTAGTAGAGGTGGGTACAATTTTGTCTTTTAAAAAGCATTTAGACAGTTACATGGATAGAGAGGGATGTGGGCCAAACGCAGGCAACTGGGACTAGCCCTAGAGGTTTAAACAAAGGGCAGAATGGACAAGTTGGGCCAAAGGGTCTGTTTCCATGCTGTAAACCTTTACGACTCGATGTAGTAAAGCCTGTGATAAGGTTCCTCATGGCAGCCTGGTGCAGAAGGTGAAGTCATATGAGATCCGAGGTGAGCTGGTAAGATGGATAGGAAACTGGCTTGGGCAGAGAAAGCAGAGAGAAGCAGTGGGAGGGGGTCCTTTCAAACTGGAGGTGTGTGACAAGCAGCACTCCACACGGATCAGTGCTGGGACCTCTGATGTTTGTAATATATATATAAATGGTTCGGAAAAAAATGTAGGTGGTCTGATTAGTAAATTTGCAGATGATACAAAAACTGGGGGAATAGCGGAGAGCGAGGAGGATTGTCGGAGGGTAATACAGGATATAAATCAGCTGGAGACCTGGGCTGAGAGATGGCAGATGGAATTTAACCCGGATAAGTGTGAGTTCTTGCAAGGTTGAGTTGGGAGGTCGACTGCAGAAGGAAAGTATACAGTAAATGGGAGAGCCCTAAGACATTTTAACATACAGAGAGCATGCAGATCTACAGTCCCTGAAGGTGGCAACTAAATTGTCCCTTAGTGTCCAAAGATGTGTAGGTTAGGGTGGATTGGCCGTGCTAAATTGTCCCTTAGTGTCCAAAGATGTGTAGGTTAGGGTGGATTGGCCATGCTAAATTACCCCTTAGTGTCCAAAGATGTGTCGGTTAGGGTGGATTGGCCGTGCTAAATTGTCCCTTAGTGTCCAAAGATGTGTCGGTCAGGGTGGATTGGCCATGCTAAATTACCCCTTAGTGTCCAAAGATGTGTAGATTAGGGTGGATTGGCCATGCTAAATTGTCCCTTAGTGTCCAAAGATGTGCTGGTTAGGTGGATTGGCCATGCTAAATTGTCCCTTAGTGTCCAAAGATGTGTAGGTTAGGTGGATTGGCCTTGCTAAATTGTCCCTTAGTGTCCAAAGCTGTGTAGATTAGGGTGGATTGGCCATGCTAAATTGGCCCTTAGTGTCCAAAGATGTGCAGGTTAGGGTGGATTG
>NW_027650774.1:20000-25000 GCF_965287045.1 Carcharhinus amblyrhynchos
CTAACCCGCACATCTTTGGACACTAAGGGGCAATTTAGCATGGCCAATCCACCTAACCCGCACATCTTTGGACACTAAGGGACAATTTAGCATGGCCAATCCACCTAACCCGCACATCTTTGGACACTAAGGGGCAATTTTGCATGGCCAATCCACCTAACCTACACATCTTTGGACACTAAGGGACAATTTAGCATGGCCAATCCACCCTAACCTGCTCATCTTTAGACACTAAGGGACAATTTAGCACGGCCAATCCACCCTAACCTGCTCATCTTTAGACACTAAGGGACAATTTAGCATGGCCAATCCACCCTAACCTACGCATCTTTGGACTGTGGGAGGAAACCGGAGCACTGGGGGAAACCCACTCAGCTATAGAAACTAGAAGCTGGAAGAGGCCATTTGGCCCTTCGAGCCTGCTCCCCCATTCATTACGATCATGGCTGATTATCAAATCCAGTATCCTGATCCCGCCCCTTCCCCGCCCTATCCCTCGATCCCTTTAGGCCCTAAGAGCGATATCTAATTTCTTCCTGAAATCTCACAACGTTTTGGCCCCGACTCCTTTCTGTAGGAGTGAATTCCACACATTCCCCACCCTCTGGGGGATGAAATTTCTCCTCCCCTCAGTCCGAAAAGGTTTACCCCTTATCCTCAATCTCTGACCCCCTAAGTTCTGGACTCCTCCCACCATCGGGAACATTCTTTCTGAATCTAACCCTGTTAGACACGGGGAGAATGTGCAGACTCCACACTGATGGTCACCCGAGCCGGGAATCGAACCCGGGTCCCTGGCGCTGCGAGGCAGCAGTGCTAACCCACTGTACCCAGTTACCCGAGCCGGGAATCGAACCCGGGTCCCTGGCGCTGTGAGGCAGCAGTGCTCTAACCCACTGTACCCAGTTACCCGAGCCGGGAATCGAACCCGGGTCCCTGGCGCTGTGGGGCAGCAGTGCTAACCCACTGTACCCAGTTACCCGAGCCGGGAATCGAACCCGGGTCCCTGGCGCTGTGAGGCAGCAGCGCTAACCCACTGTACCCAGTCACCCGAGGCCGGGAATCGAACCCGGGTCCCTGGCATTGTGAGGCAGCCGTGCTAACCCACTGTACCCAGTTACCCGAGCCCGGGAATCGAACCCGGGTCCCTGGCGCTGTGAGGCAGCAGCGCTAACCCACTGTACCCAGTCACCCGAGGCCGGGAATCGAACCCGGGTCCCTGGCATTGTGAGGCAGCCGTGCTAACCCACTGTACCCAGTTACCCGAGCCCGGGAATCGAACCCGGGTCCCTGGCGCTGTGAGGCAGCAGGGCTAACCCACTGTACCCAGTTACCCGAGCCGGGAATCGAATCCGGGTCCCTGGCGCTGTGAGGCAGCAGTGCTCTAACCCACTGTACCCAGTTACCCGAGCCGGGAATCGAACCCGGGTCCCTGGCGCTGTGAGGCAGCAGTGCTAACCCACTGTACCCAGTTACCCGAGCCCGGGAATCGAACCCGGGTCCCTGGCGCTGCGAGGCAGCAGGGCTAACCCACCGTGCCGACGATCTTGTCGCCATTACGGAGATGAGCTTCAAGTTCGGGACTTTATGAATCGAGTTTTAGGTGCTGGCCCTGAGCGAGTGGATGAAGGGAGTGAGCTGGGTTCTGGGATTGAATGGGTTATTGTACGGGGCGTTGCCTCACCAGCACCGATCCAGGAAAGCGGCTGTTAATTCCTTGGCCCTTGCTGAGTAAGGTGTTTGCCTTGTGCGGGGTGTTGGTGTGTCGTGTATCTGGAAATGGTCCGTGCTTTGGGCCCAGGCCTGCCCCTGCGCGAAAGGCCTTTCGGCCATCTTGTGTGTCACAGCCATCGTGCGATCGGTCTCTCCCCCCCCCTCGCCTCCAACAGTTCCTCTTTCTCCCTCAAAGATATTTGTTCGATCCGGTTCCGCCCGCCCTTTCGAACAGGTCGACACAAATCCCGCTGCGATAGAGTTTAAAATTCAGAGCTTCCCTGCAGTGTAGGAGAGGCCATTTGGCCCACTGAGTCTGCACCGACTTTCAGACGATCTTACCACCCCCTCCCTCCCCACACCCCCTCCCCTGCCCTATCCCTGTAACCCCACACATTTAGCATGGCCAATCCACCCTAACCTACACATCTTTGGACACTAAGGGACAATTTAGCATGGCCAATCCACCCTAACCTACACATCTTTGGACACTAAGGGGCAATTTAGCATGGCCAATCCACCCTAACCTACACATCTTTGGACACTAAGGGACAATTTAGCATGGCCAATCCACCCTAACCTACACATCTTTGGACACTAAGGGACAATTTAGCACGGCCAATCCACCCTAACCTACACATCTTTGGACACTAAGGGACAATTTAGCATGGCCAATCCACCCTAACCTACACATCTTTGGACACTAAGGGGCAATTTAGCTTGGCAATCCATCTAACCTGCACATCTTTGGATACTAAGGGGCAATTTAGCATAGTTAATCCACCCTAACCTACACATCTTTGGACACTAAGGGGCAATTTAGCTTGGCAATCCATCTAACCTGCACATCTTTGGATACTAAGGGGCAATTTATCATGGCCAATCCACCCTAACCTGCACATCTTTGGACACTAAGGGACAATTTAGCACGGCCAATCCACCCTAACCTGCACATCTTTGGATACTAAGGGGCAATTTAGCACGGCCAATCCACCCTAACCTACACATCTTTGGACACTAAGGGGCAATTTAGCATGGCCAATCCACCCTAACCTACACATCTTTGGACACTAAGGGGCAATTTAGCACGGCCAATCCACCCTAACCTGCACATCTTTGTACTAAGGGGCAATTTAGCACGGCCAATCCACCCTAACCTACACATCTTTGGACACTAAGGGACAATTTAGCATGGCCAATCCACCCTAACCTGGACATCTTTGGACACTAAGGGACAATTTAGCATGGCCAATCCACCCTAACCTGCACATCTTTGGACTGTGGGAGGAAACCGGAGCACCCGGAGGAAACCCACGCAGACACAGGGAGAACGTGCAGACTCCGCACAGACAGTGACCTGAGGCCGGGAATTGAACCCGGGTGCCTGGCGCCGTGAGGCAGCAGTGCTAACCCCGCTGTGCCACCGTATCGCCAATATTCAAGTCTGTTAACAAAAACCTGGGATTGAAAACTAGTCTTGGTAACGGTGACCGTGAGAACTATCATCGATTGTTCGTAACAGGTCTGTTCTGGATCACTAATGTCCCTTCTAGGGAAGGAAATGTGTTGTCCTTGCGTGGTCAGGCCTACATGTGACTCCAGGCCCCTTCCTTCCCTCCCTCCCCTCCCTGTACAAGGGGAAGGCTGATTGGTTGACAGTGGTCATAATGCATTTTCATAATCTCCATTAGTGAACCCAAAAATAGTTCATTAATAAAAATTGTTAGCCCACCTTGTGGCTACAGCTTGCTCCCTACATCTAGGGATCTAGACGTACAGTTCCTCAAAAGTGGCAAGGGAATTGGATAAGGTGGTCAGAAAGGCATATGGCACACTTGCCTACACCATAGAAAGCATCCTTTCTGGTTGTATCACAGCTCGGTCTGGGCTCCTGCTCTGCCCAAGACCGCAAGGAACTACAAAAGGGTGGCGAATGTAGCCCCAATCCCATCACACAAACCAGCCTCCCATCCATTGACTCCGTCTACACTTCCCGCTGCCTCGGGGAAAAGCAGCCGGCATAATCAAGGACCGACCCCCCCCCACACACACCCCGGACATTCTCTCTTCCACCTTCTTCCGTCGGGAAAAAGATACAAAAGTCTGAGGTCCCGTACCGACCGACTCAAGAACAGCTTCTTCCCTGCTGCTGTCAGACTTTTGAATGGACCTACCTCACATTAAGCTGATCTTTCTCTACACCCCTCGCTGTGACCGTAACACTACATTCTGCACCCTCTCCTTTCCTTCTCTATGAACGATATGCTTTGTATAGCGCGCAAGAAACAATACTTTTCGCTGTGTGCTAACACACGTGACAATAATAAATCAAATCTATGTACTCTATGAATGGTATGCTGTGTAGCGCGCAAGAAACAATATTTTTCACGGTATCCCAATACACGTGACAATAACAAATCAAATCTATGTAGTCTATGAATGGTATGCTGTATACCACACAAGAAACAATACTTTTCAGTGTATCCCAATACACGTGACAATGCTAAATCAAATCTCTGTACTCTATGAATGGTATGCTGTATACCGCACAAGAAACAATACTTTTCACTGTATCCCAATACACGTGACAATAATAAATCAAATCTCTGTACTCTATGAATGGTATGCTGTATAGCGCGCAAGAAACAATACTTTTCACTGTGTCCCAATACAATAACAAATCGAATCAAATCAGAGTCTAAAAATTGACAAGTCATGTTGACGCTGGATAGAACTTTAGTTAGGCCACCTTTGGAATATTGCATACAGTTCTGGTCGCCACACTACCAGAAGGATGTGGAGGCTTTGGAGAGGCTACAGAAGAGGTTTACCAGGACGTTGCCCTGGTTTGGAGGATATTGGCTTTGGGAGAGATTGGATAAACTTGGGTTGTTCTCACTGGTACGTCAGAGGCTGAGGGGAGACCTGATAGAAGTCTACAGGATTATGAGAGATGTGGTTGGAATGGACAGTCAAAGACTTTATTCCCCCAGGATAGAAATATCGATTACCAGGGAACATGGGTTAAAGGTAAAAGGGGCAAAGTTTAAAGGAGAGGCAGGTTTATTTTTACACAGGTATGTGTCTGGAATGCCCTGCCTCGGGAGCTGGTGGAAGCAGATACGATAGCAACCTTTAAGAGGCATCGTGACAATTACAAGAACAGAGGGATAGAGGCCTCATAGAACCAAACGGGTGGTACAGCGGCACAGTGGGTTAGCACTGCTGCCTCACAGCGCCTGGGACCCAGGTTCAATTCCAGCCTCAGGTCACTGTCTGTGTGGAGT
>NW_027650774.1:30000-37500 GCF_965287045.1 Carcharhinus amblyrhynchos
TGCAGGTTAGGGTGGATTGGCCATGCTAAATTGTCCCTTAGTGTCCAAAGATGTGCAGGTTAGGTGGATTGGCCATGCTAAATTGTCCCTTAGTGTCCAAAGATGTGTAGGTTAGGTGGATTGGCCATGCTAAATTGTCCCTTAGTGTCCAAAGATGTGCAGGTTAGGGTGGATTGGCCATGCTAAATTGTCCCTTAGTGTCCAAAGATGTGTAGGTTAGGGTGGATTGGCCGTGCTAAATTGTCCCATAGTGTCAGGGGAGGGAGCTAGCAGGGTAAATGTGTGGGGTTATGGGGATAGGGCCTGGTGGGATTGTGGTCGGTGCAGACTCGATGGGCCAAATGGCCTCCTTCCGCACCGTAGGGATTCTATTGCGCTGATAATTTGTTACAGGACCCTCTGGGCTGTTGTCCGGTTGTGAAAATGCTGGACAATGGCCAGCATTGGGCCTGGAATTACACCTTAAGTCACCCTGGCGTTTCGGTGGTCAGCTGGTTGGAGGGGGGGGCGGGGAGCGGTTCTTGTTTCTCGTCCAGCACGTTATCGATGGGCCGAGTGATCTCTCACTGTGCCCTGAGCTTTCGATTCTAGGACCTTCTTCGAGTTATCCAGGGAGGAGGGGTGGTGTCGGTGGGCGGGGAAAGAGAGAAAACCAGCGGCCATCTTGCCACAAAGCCTGCGAGCTAGGCCTCACTTTGAAGTCTTGGCGCTCTCTGATTCCTGTGGCTTGAGAATTCGGCCAATCTTTTTTGTCCTTCCTGTTCCAGTCACCAAACCCCACCCACCACCCCCCACCCCCCCCTCACCACCGCCCCCCCCCCCTCCGCTCCCAAATTAGGAAACAGGCCAACTTGACGTAGGTCAGGAGTATGTTGCCAGGCCAGACTGGAGCCTGCACGCTCTGCGTCTTCCTGTTTTGTTTCTCTGCCGGCTCCCGCTTCGAGGAGGTCGTGGCGTCTTTCCCAGAATGTCACTGGGCGGAAAGGAGCGGTGGGAGAGCGAGGGAGAGAGAGAGAGAGAGGGGAGAGAGAAACAGGGAGGGAGGCTAAGGAGCACGGCCAGGGGCCTTACTCGCTCGCGGAAAGTATCGCGCGGGGGTCAGGCTTCGGCCTAGAGTAGGCACTGCCTCTGAACATAGCCTTCCCCCGCCGCCTCCCCGGTGGAGAGCCGTGGATGGTTCCCCTACCCCGTGTCGGGCAAGAGGGCAGAATGGAGTGAGGGATGACCACGGGTAGAAGGTCGGGTCTGTGGAAGGGAGAAATGGAAGTGAGTGAGGTTAGGGGGGGGGGGGGGCTTCCCCCCACTTGTAGGTGGTTTCCACAGTGAACGCGCTGCAAGGCGCCCCCCCCCCCCGCCCCACCCCAACACGAATATAGAAACACAACAGTGAAGAGGGAGGCCATTCAGCCCACATTTAGCAAGGCCAATCCACCCTAACCTACACATCTTTGGACACTAAGGGACAATTTAGCACGGCCAATCCACCCTAACCTACACATCTTTGGACACTAAGGGGCAATTTAGCATGGCCAATCCACCCTAACCTACACATCTTTGGACACTAAGGGGCAATTTAGCATGGCCAATCCACCTAACCTACACATCTTTGGACACTAAGGGGCAATTTAGCATGGCCAATCCACCTAACCTGCACATCTTTGGACACTAAGGGACAATTTAGCATGGCCAATCCACCCTAACCTACACATCTTTGGACACTAAGGGGCAATTTAGCATGGCCAATCCACCTAACCTACACATCTTCGGACACTAAGGGACAATTTAGCATGGCCAATCCACCCTAACCTACACATCTTTGGACACTAAGGGGCAATTTAGCATGGCCAATCCACCTAACCTACACATCTTTGGACACTAAGGGGCAATTTAGCATGGCCAATCCACCTAACCTGCACATCTTTGGACACTAAGGGGCAATTTAGCATGGCCAATCCACCTAACCTGCACATCTTTGGACACTAAGGGACAATTTAGCATGGCCAATCCACCCTAACCTACACATCTTTGGACACTAAGGGGCAATTTAGCACGGCCAATCCACCCTAACCTACACATCTTTGGACACTAAGGGGCAATTTAGCACGGCCAATCCACCCTAACCTACACATCTTTGGACACTAAGGGGCAATTTAGCATGGCCAATCCACCTAACCTACACATCTTCGGACACTAAGGGACAATTTAGCACGGCCAATCCACCCTAACCCGCACATCTTTGGACACTAAGGGACAATTTAGCATGGCCAATCCACCCTAACCTACACATCTTTGGACACTAAGGGGCAATTTAGCATGGCCAATCCACCTAACCTGCACATCTTTGGACACAAATGGGCAATTTAGCACGGCCAATCCACCTAACCCGCACATCTTTGGACTGTGGGAGGAAACCGGAGCACATGGAGGAAACCCACGCAGACACGGGGAGAATGTGCAAACTCAACACAGCAAAGCCAGAGTTGAACCCGGGACCCTGGCGCTGTGAGGCCGCAGTGTTAACCACCGTGCCGAGATTGTTGGCTTGTGGGGAGAGACTGAGTAGACTGGGACTATAGTCAATGGAACTCAGAAAAATGAGGGGGGAGATCTTATAGAAACATATAAGATTATGAAGGGAATAGATAAGATAGAAGCAGGGAGGTTGTTTCCATTGGCGGGTGAAACTAGAACTAGGGGGCATGGCCTCAAAATAAGGGGGAGCAGATTTAGGACTGAGTTGAGGAGGAACTTCTTCACCCAAAGGGTTGTGAATCTGTGGGATTCCCTGTCCAGTTGAGGCTCCCTTATTGAATGTTTTTAAGGCAAGGATAGATAGATTTTGGAACGGTGAAGGGATTAAGGGGAGCGGGCGGGTAAGTGGAGCTGAGCCCACGAAAAGATCAACTATGATCTCATTGAGTGGGAGAGTAGGCCCGAGGGGCCGAGTGGCCTATTCCTGCTCCTAGTTCTTATGTGAGGTTTTCCAGGCTGATTCCTGGGATGGTTCTCGAGTGCTTAGCCCCTTGGGGACCAGGGGTTGAATTGGGGAGTGGGGGGGGATGGGGGGCAAAGATTATGTTTGGGATGCCCCCCCACACCCGCCACTGTGTCGGGTTAAACGCGTGGTTGTTATTTAACATTGCGAATGAATTCTATCCTTGTTTCCGTGGTGGCAACATCCCTCCCCCTCCCCACCTCCCTCACCCCTCCACTTTACCCCTCCCCCACCCCCCCCCCACCAAGTCGTAGTCACTAACCCACTTCTCTTCCCAAAACAGGTTCACCGCCGCCAATCCACGCCCCCCCCTGGCCAAGTCGAAAAGGACTTTAAAGATCGCAATCCACCTGCGCCCTGACCCGCGACCTTCGGACTCCGACCCCCCCCCGACGGCTAGAGGCTCCCGCGGAGGCACGCAGGGCCGGGGACCCCCCCCCTTGTCGGACGCAGTGGAGGGGGGGTGGAGGGGACGACGGAGGTTGAACCCGGCTACGGATCGCCCCATGCACGCTTTTGGCCTCGACTGAAGCACGTATCTCCGGGGAGGAGTGTGGGGGGAGGGGAGGGAGGGGAGGGCGAGGGGCAGGAGAGGAGGAGAGGCGAGCCCGGTTAAAGTCATCTGGGAGGCAGTAGGCACAGAGAGGCCTGTGGAAATGAGTGACTTTTGGCTGTGTTTTGGTTGTTCCGAAGTGCAGAAATCTCAACCGGTGAGTACGCGTCCTTCTTAACTGCGTATGTGTTGTGTGTGTGTGTTTTATTTTTCTTTTCCCCTCGGCGGTTTTCCCCCCCCGACAGCCTCCAAAGAACAGTACAGCACAGGAACAGGCCCCTCGGCCCTCCTGCGCCCATCATAATGCCTGCCTAAATTAAAACCGTACTCACTTACAGACTCCCTATCCTTCCATTCCCACCCTATTCATATGTCTGTCTAGTTGCCCCTTAAGTGCCCCCATCGTACCTGCTCCCACCGCCTTCCTGGGTAGCCAGTTCCAGACATTCACCGCCCTTTGTGTAAAAAAACTTGCCTCGCACGTCTCCACTAAACTTAGTGTCCAAAAATGTGTAGGTTAGGGTGGATTGGCCATGCTAAATTGTCCCTTAGTGTCCAAAGATGTGCAGGTTAGGGGGATTGGCCATGCTAAATTGTCCTTAGTGTCCAAAGATGTGTAGGTTAGGGGGATTGGCCATGCTAAATTGTCCCTTAGTGTCCAAAGATGTGCAGGTTAGGGTGGATTGGCTGTGCTAAATTGCCCCTTAGTGTCCAAAGATGTGTAGGTTAGGGGGATTGGCCGTGCTAAATTGCCCCTTAGTGTCCAAAGATGTGCAGGTTAGGGTGGATTGGCTGTGCTAAATTGCCCCTTAGTGTCCAAAGATGTGTAGGTTAGGGGGATTGGCCATGCTAAATTGTCCCTTAAGTGTCCAAAGATGTGTAGGTTAGGGTGGATTGGCCGTGCTAAATTGCCCCTTAGTGTCCAAAGATGTGTAGGTTAGGGTGGATTGGCCGTGCTAAATTGTCCCTTAGTGTCCAAAGATGTGCAGGTTAGGGTGGATTGGCCATGCTAAATTGTCCCTTAGTGTCCAAAGATGTGTAGGTTAGGTGGATTGGCCATGCTAAATTGTCCCTTAGTGTCCAAAGATGTGTAGGTTAGGGTGGATTGGCCGTGCTAAATTGTCCCTTAGTGTCCAAAGATGTGCAGGTTAGGGTGGATTGGCCGTGCTAAATTGTCCCTTAGTGTCCAAAGATGTGTAGGTTAGGGTGGATTGGCCGTGCTAAATTGTCCCTTAGTGTCCAAAGATGTGCAGGTTAGGGTGGATTGGCCATGCTAAATTGTCCCTTAGTGTCCAAAGATGTGTAGGTTAGGGTGGATTGGCCATGCTAAATTGTCCCTTAGTGTCCAAAGATGTGTAGGTTAGGGGGATTGGCCATGCTAAATTGTCCCTTAGTGTCCAAAGATGTGTAGGTTAGGGTGGATTGGCCGTGCTACATTGCCCCTTAGTGTCCAAAGATGTGCGGGTTAGGTCGCTCAGAGGCTCCCCCCATTGCCACAAGACCTCCTCCAGTGCTTTACAGCTAATGTAATACTCTTGGCATTCAGTCAGTGCCTGCTGTGTGTTGTTACGCTGTGCACAGCAAGCTCCCATGGGCAGTGATGTGAGCCTAGCACTGGCTTTATTCTTTGGGAGTTGGACGTTGCTGGCCAGGACCAACATCTCGAGTTGCCCTTTCAACTGTGTGTCTCACTTGGGCAATTAAAGAGGGAGGGGGGCATTTAAGAGTCAACCAGATTGCAGTGTGTGTGTGTGTGTGGATGGGGAGGGGCCGGGGGGGGGGGTGGGTGGGGGCGCATTCAGGAGTCACTTGTAGGCCAGACTGAGCAAGGACGGCAGAATTCCTTCCCTAAAGGGAGCATCAGATAGGGAGGGAGTTACAGAGATAGGGAGGGGGTGTAGGGGGCTGGAGGGGGTTACAGAGATAGGGAGGGGGTGTAGGGGCTGGAGGGGTTACAGAGATAGGGAGGGGGTGTAGGGGGCTGGAGGGGGTTACAGAGATAGGGAGGGGGTGTAGGGGCTGGAGGGGGTTACAGAGATAGGGAGGGGGGTGTAGGGGGCTGGAGGGGGTTACAGAGATAGGGAGGGGGGTGTAGGGGACTGGAGGGGGTTACAGAGATAGGGAGGGGGGTGTAGGGGCTGGAGGAGGTTACAGAGATAGGGAGGGGGTGTAGGGGGCTGGAGGAGGTTACAGAGATAGGGAGGGGGTGTAGGGGCTGGAGAAGGTTACAGAGATAGGGAGGGGGTGTAGGGGCTGGAGGGGGTTACAGAGATAGGGAGGGGGGTGTAGGGGCTGGAGAAGGTTACAGAGATAGGGAGGGGGGTGTAGGGGCTGGAGAAGGTTACAGAGATAGGGAGGGGGGTGTAGGGGCTGGAGAAGGTTACAGAGATAGGGAGGGGGGTGTAGGGGCTGGAGGAGGTACAGAGATAGGGAGAGGGTGTAGGGGGCTGGGAGGAGGTTACAGAGATAGGGAGGGGGGTGTAGGGGCTGGAGAAGGTTACAGAGATAGGGAGGGGGGTGTAGGGGCTGGAGAAGGTTACAGAGATAGGGAGGGGGGTGTAGGGGCTGGAGAAGGTTACAGAGATAGGGAGGGGGTGTAGGGGCTGGAGAAGGTTACAGAGATAGGGAGGGGGGTGTAGGGGCTGGGGAGTAGGGGGCAGAGATAGGGAGGGGGTGTAGGGGGCTGGAGAAGGGGGCAGAGATAGGGAGGGGGTGTAGGGGGCTGGAGAAGGTTACAGAGATAGGGAGGGGGGTGTAGGGGCTGGAGGGGTTACAGAGATAGGGAGGGGGGTGTAGGGGCTGGAGAAGGTTACAGAGATAGGGAGGGGGGTGTAGGGGCTGAGAAGGTTACAGAGATAGGGAGGGGGGTGTAGGGGGCTGGAGAAGGTTACAGAGATAGGGAGGGGGGTGTAGGGGCTGGAGGGGGTTACAGAGATAGGGAGGGGGGTGTAGGGGCTGGAGAAGGTTACAGAGATAGGGAGGGGGTGTAGGGGCTGGAGAAGGTTACAGAGATAGGGAGGGGGGGTGTAGGGGGCTGGAGGGGGTTACAGAGATAGGGAGGGGGGTGTAGGGGGCTGGAGAAGGTTACAGAGATAGGGAGGGGGGTGTAGGGGCTGGAGGGGGTTACAGAGATAGGGAGGGGGGTGTAGGGGCTGGAGAAGGTTACAGAGATAGGGAGGGGGGTGTAGGGGCTGGAGAAGGTTACAGAGATAGGGAGGGGGGTGTAGGGGCTGGAGAAGGTTACAGAGATAGGGAGGGGGGTGTAGGGGCTGGAGAAGGTTACAGAGATAGGGAGGGGGGTGTAGGGGGGCTGGAGGAGGTTACAGAGATAGGGAGGGGGTGTAGGGGCTGGAGGGGGTTACAGATATAGGGAGGGGGGTGTAGGGGCTGGAGAAGGTTACAGAGATAGGGAGGGGGTGTAGGGGCTGGAGAAGGTTACAGAGATAGGGAGGGGGTGTAGGGGGCTGGAGGGGGTTACAGAGATAGGGAGGGGGTGTAGGGGGCTGGAGGGGGTTACAGAGATAGGGAGGGGGTGTAGGGGCTGGAGAAGGTTGCAGAGATAAAGTCCTCTGCGGGTATTAAGCTTGGCTGGGGAAGTTGAGGCAACGCAATGTGTGTGTGTGTGTGAGTGAGTGAGACGCGGTCTTGAGCAAGCCTATGTTCTTCTGTTTCAGAAAAAGCGGAAGCGTATCGATCGGAGTATGATAGGAGAACCCATGAATTTTGTACACTTGACGCATGTCGGGTCTGGAGACATGTCAAGCCAAGGTTTTTCCATGGTGAGTCGGGTTGCCTGATGCCGCGTAGAGGGGTGCGGCGGCGGGGATGGGGGGAGCTGCCGTTGACACCCCAGTCGCTGCTCGACCCTCCGGACGGTGAGAGGGGGAGAGGAGAGGGCCTCTCGGCCGAGACTCCCAACCTGGGGGAAGGTGCGGTCATTTCACCTCTCCAG
>NW_027650775.1:0-22500 GCF_965287045.1 Carcharhinus amblyrhynchos
CCGCTGGTTTTTTGGGGGTGGGGGGGGTGGCCCGCAGAGAGAGAGAGGTTTCCAGTGTGGAAACAGGCCCTTCGGCCCAACTTGTCCATGCTGTCCTTTCTCTTTAAACCCCTAAACTAGTCCCAATTGCCCGTGTTTGGCCCATATCTCTCTATACCCATCTTACCCATGTAACTGTCTAAATGCTTATTAAAAGACAAAATTGTACCCACCTCTACTACCACCTCTGGCAGCTCATTCCAGACTCTCACTACCCTCTGTGTGAAAAATTGCCCCTCTGGACACTTTTGTATCTCTCCCCTCTCACCTTAAACCTCTGCCCTATAGTTTTACACTCCCCTACCTTTGGGAAAAGATATTGACTATCTAGCTGATCTGTGCCCCTCATTATTTTATAGACCTCTATCAGATCACCTCTCAGCTTCCTACACTCCAGAGAAAAAAGTCCCAGTCTATCCAGCCTCTCCGTGTAACTCAATCCATCAGGTCCCGGGATGGGACGGGACGAGGGTGGGGGTTTGTGTGGGATCAGAGTCTGAAAACGAGAGTTTTCAGGAGCGAGATGGAGAAAGGCATCGCGCGCTAAGGGCTGGGGTGGTTTGGAACTCTCCCCCAGACTCAGTAATCGATGTGGGGTCAGTTAAAATTAAATCTCTGAGACTGAGAGAATTCTGTCACCCAACCAGATCAGAGACAAGGGGAGGGAGTTATGGAGATGGGTAATAGATCATCATGATCTCGCTGGATGGGGCATCAGGTTTTAGAGGGGCTGAATGGCCTCCTCCTGTTCCTGTGTAACAGGCTCGAGGGGGGCTGAATGGCCTCCTCCTATTCCTGTGTAACAGGCTCGAGAGAGGGACTGAATGCCCTCCTCTTCTTATTTCACTTGGTCTTCTCCACATCTGATTGAAACAATCTCACAATGTTATGATCACTCTTTCCAAATTGCTCCCTGAAGGTCTCACCTCCCCAGTGTGGGGGTGGGGGGGGTTTGCAGCAATTTGGCTCCACAGGATTTGGTTGGTGTTCAGGTGGGGAGGGACAGAGATTTGGGGGAGAGTGAGGGAGGGAGGGAGTGGAAAGGAGGGAGGGAAGGTGGGGGGGGGAGCGGTAACTGACCTGCCACCAGGCTGTGCCGGCACTGCTGTCTCCGGGGACCTCGACACCGTAACACTGCAGGGTGAAGTACAGCACAGCGATGGCGATGTGCTGGGGGGGCCGGTGTAGGCACAGGGTGCTGTGGTAACTGTCCCTCAGCACCGCCCAGGCGGTCAGGGCCAGCGGAGTCCGCTTCCAGGCGTGACGGTTCATCCAGCACCTCAGGGACACCAGATAGTGCAGCAGGTACTGGCCAGAGAGAACACACCAATCAGAGCAAGGCACGGCGCAGGGGACCACTCAGCCCATCCAACCTGTGCTAGCCCCCCCCCAGCACCGAGGCAGCCCATTCCCAGCCCCAGGCCCACTGTGGGTGCACGGACCCCGGGAGTCCCTCACCGTGTGGGGGTGCGCAGTCCCCGGGGGAGTCCCTCACCTTGTGGGGGTGCACGGTCCCCAGGAGTTCCTCACCGTGTGGGGGTGCACGGTCCCCGGGGGAGTCCCTCACCTTGTGGGGGTGCGCGGTCCCCGGGAGTCCCTCACCGTGTTGGGGGTGCGCGGTCCCTGGGAGTCCCTCACCGTGTGGGGGTGCGCAGTCCCCAGGAGTCCCTCACCTTGTGGGGGTGTGCGGTCCCCGGGGGAGTCCCTCCTCACCTTGTGGGGGTGTGCGGTCCCCGGGGGAGTCCCTCACCTTGTGGGGGTGCGTGGTCCCCAGGGGAGTCCGTCACCTTGTGGGGGGTGCGCGGTCCCCAGGGGAGTTCCTCACCTTGTGGGAGTGCGCGGTCCCCGGGGAAGTCCCTCACCTTGTGGGGGTGCACGGTCCCCGGGGGAGTCCCTCACCTTGTGGGGGTGCGCAGTCCCCAGGGGAGTCCCTCACCTTGTGGGGGTGCGCGGTCCCTGGGAGTCCCTCACCTTGTGGGAGTGCGCAGTCCCCAGGGGAGTCCCTCACCTTGTGGGGGTGCGCGGTCCCCGGGAGTTCCTCACTGTGTGGGGGTGCGCGGTCCCCGGGGGAGTCCCTCACCTTGTGGGGGTGCACGGTCCCCGGGGGAGTCCCTCACCTTGTGGGGGGTGCGCAGTCCCCAGGGGAGTCCCTCACCTTGTGGGGGTGCGCGTTCCCTGGGAGTCCCTCACATTGTGGGAGTGCGCGGTCCCCAGGGGAGTCCCTCACCTTGTGGGGGTGCGCGGTCCCTGGGAGTCCCTCACCTTGTGGGGGTGCGCGGTCCCCGGGAGTCCCTCACCTTGTGGGGGTGCGCGGTCCCCAGGGGAGTCCCTCACCTTGTGGGGGTGCGCGGTCCCCGGGAGTTCCTCACCGTGTGGGGGTGCGCAGTCCCCAGGGGAGACCCTCACCTTGTGGGGGTGCGCGGTTCCCAGGGGAGTCCCTCACCTTGTGGGGGTGCGCGGTCCCCAGGGGAGTCCCTCACCTTGTGGGGGTGCACGGTCCCCGGGGGAGTCCCTCACCTTGTGGGGGTGCGCAGTCCCCAGGGGAGTCCCTCACCTTGTGGGGGTGTGCGGTCCCTGGGAGTCCCTCACCTTGTGGGAGTGCGCGGTCCCTGGGAGTCCCTCACCTTGTGGGGGTGCGCGGTCCCCGGGAGTCCCTCACCTTGTGGGGGTGCGCGGTCCCCAGGGGAGTCCCTCACCTTGTGGGGGTGCGCAGTCCCCGGGAGTTCCTCACCGTGTGGGGGTGCGCGGTCCCCGGGGGAGTCCCTCACCTTGTGGGGGTGCGCAGTCCCTGGGAGTCCCTCACCTTGTGGGAGTGCGCGGTCCCTGGGAGTCCCTCACCTTGTGGGGGTGCGCGGTCCCCGGGAGTCCCTCACCTTGTGGGGGTGCGCGGTCCCCAGGGGAGTCCCTCACCTTGTGGGGGTGCGCAGTCCCCGGGAGTTCCTCACCGTGTGGGGGTGCGCGGTCCCCGGGGGAGTCCCTCACCTTGTGGGGGTGCGCAGTCCCCGGGAGTTCCTCACCATGTGGGGGTGCGCAGTCCCCGGGAGTCCCTCACCTTGTGGGGGTGCGCAGTCCCCGGGAGTCCCTCACCTTGTGGGGGTGCGCGGTCCCTGGGAGTCCCTCACCTTGTGGGAGTGCGCAGTCACCAGGGGAGTCCCTCACCTTGTGGGGGTGCGCGGTCCCCGGGAGTTCCTCACTGTGTGGGGGTGCGCGGTCCCCGGGGGAGTCCCTCACCTTGTGGGGGTGCACGGTCCCCAGAGGAGTCCCTCACCTTGTGGGGGTGCGCGGTCCCCGGGAGTCCCTCACCGTGTGGGGGTGCGCGGTCCCCGGGAGTCCCTCACCTTGTGGGGGTGCGCGGTTCCCAGGGGAGTCCCTCACCTTGTGGGGGTGCGCGGTCCCCGGGGGAGTCCCTCACCTTGTGGGGGTGCACGGTCCCCGGGGGAGTCCCTCACCTTGTGGGGGTGCGCAGTCCCCAGGGGAGTCCCTCACCTTGTGGGGGTGCGCGTTCCCTGGGAGTCCCTCACATTGTGGGAGTGCGCGGTCCCCAGGGGAGTCCCTCACCTTGTGGGGGTGCGCGGTCCCTGGGAGTCCCTCACCTTGTGGGGGTGCGCGGTCCCCGGGAGTCCCTCACCTTGTGGGAGTGCGCGGTCCCCAGGGGAGTCCCTCACCTTGTGGGGGTGCGCGGTCCCCGGGAGTTCCTCACCGTGTGGGGGTGCGCAGTCCCCAGGGGAGACCCTCACCTTGTGGGGGTGCGCGGTTCCCAGGGGAGTCCCTCACCTTGTGGGGGTGCGCGGTCCCCAGGGGAGTCCCTCACCTTGTGGGGGTGCACGGTCCCCGGGGGAGTCCCTCACCTTGTGGGGGTGCGCAGTCCCCAGGGGAGTCCCTCACCTTGTGGGGGTGTGCGGTCCCTGGGAGTCCCTCACCTTGTGGGAGTGCGCGGTCCCCAGGGGAGTCCCTCACCTTGTGGGGGTGCGCGGTCCCTGGGAGTCCCTCACCTTGTGGGGGTGCGCGGTCCCCGGGAGTCCCTCACCTTGTGGGGGTGCGCGGTCCCCAGGGGAGTCCCTCACCTTGTGGGGGTGCGCAGTCCCCGGGAGTTCCTCACCGTGTGGGGGTGCGCGGTCCCCGGGGGAGTCCCTCACCTTGTGGGGGTGCGCAGTCCCCGGGAGTTCCTCACCGCGTGGGGGTGCGCAGTCCCCGGGAGTCCCTCACCTTGTGGGGGTGCGCAGTCCCCGGGAGTCCCTCACCTTGTGGGGGTGCGCGGTCCCGGGGGAGTCCCTCACCTTGTGGGGGTGCTCGATGGTGACTTGGAAGTTGAGGACTCTGAGCATCAGCAGCTCACACTGAACCACACTATCCCGCAGCTCCCAGAACTTACTGTCCAGCTCCAGCGGCTCAGCGTGGGGGTTCAGGTACCTGACAGAGACAACGAGAAGTTAGATACATTCACATAGCACCCAGAGTCACACCGAGAGACAGGGTTGGGGGGTGGGGTTGTCGCGAGAGAGAGAGAGAGGGAGAGAGAGAGAGACAGGGGTGTAGCTTACTCTGTATCTAACCCCATGCTGTACCTGTCCTGGGAGTGTTTGATGGGGGACAGTGTAGAGGGAGCTTTACTCTGTATCTAACCCCGTGCTGTCCCTGTCCTGGGAGTGTTTGATGGGGGACAGTGTAGAGGGAGCTTTACTCTGTATCTAACCCCGTGCTGTACCTGTCCTGGGAGTGTTTGATGGGGGACAGTGTAGAGGGAGAGCTTTACTCTGTATCTAACCCCGTGCTGTCCCTGTCCTGGGAGTGTTTGATGGGGGGACAGGGTAGAGGGAGCTTTACTCTGTATCTAACCCCGTACTGTACCTGTCCTGGGAGTGTGTGACGGGGGACAGTGTAGAGGGAGCTTTACTCTGTATCTAACCCCGTGCTGTCCCTGTCCTGGGAGTGTTTGATGGGGGACAGTGTAGAGGGAGAGCTTTACTCTGTATCTAACCCCGTGCTGTCCCTGTCCTGGGAGTGTTTGATGGGGGTACAGGGTAGAGGGAGCTTTACTCTGTATCTAACCCCGTGCTGTACCTGTCCTGGGAGTGTTTGATGGGGACAGTGTAGAGGGAGCTTTACTCTGTATCTAACCCCGTGCTGTAGCTGTCCTGGGAGTGTTTGATGGGGGACAGTGTAGAGGGAGCTTCACTCTGTATCTAACCCCGTGCTGTACCTGTCCTGGGAGTGTTTGATGGGGACAGTGTAGAGGGAGCTTTACTCTGTATCTAACCCCGTGCTGTACCTGTCCTGGGAGTGTTTGATGGGGGACAGTGTAGAGGGAGCTTTACTCTGTATCTAACCCTGTGCTGTACCTGTCCTGGGAGTGTTTGATGGGGGACAGTGTAGAGGGAGAGCTTTACTCTGTATCTAACCCCGTGCTGTACCTGTCCTGGGAGTGTTTGATGGGGGGACAGGGTAGAGGGAGCTTTACTCTGTATCTAACCCCGTGCTGTACCTGTCCTGGGAGTGTTTGATGGGGGACAGTGTAGAGGGAGCTTTACTCTGTATCTAACCCCGTGCTGTACCTGTCCTGGGAGTGTGTGATGGGGGACAGTGTAGAGGGAGCTTTACTCTGTATCTAACCCCGTGCTGTACCTGTCCTGGGAGTGTTTGATGGGGGACAGTGTAGAGGGAGCTTTACTCTGTATCTAACCCCGTGCTGTACCTGTCCTGGGAGTGTTTGATGGGGGACAGTGTAGAGGGAGCTTTACTCTGTATCTAACCCCGTGCTGTACCTGTCCTGGGAGTGTTTGATGGGGGGACAGTGTAGAGGGAGCTTTACTCTGTATCTAACCCCGTGCTGTACCTGTCCTGGGAGTGTTTGATGGGGGACAGTGTAGAGGGAGAGCTTTACTCTGTATCTAACCCCGTGCTGTCCCTGTCCTGGGAGTGTTTGATGGGGGGACAGGGTAGAGGGAGCTTTACTCTGTATCTAACCCCGTGCTGTACCTGTCCTGGGAGTGTGTGATGGGGGACAGTGTAGAGGGAGCTTTACTCTGTATCTAACCCCGTGCTGTACCTGTCCTGGGAGTGTTTGATGGGGGACAGTGTAGAGGGAGCTTTACTCTGTATCTAACCCCGTGCTGTACCTGTCCTGGGAGTGTTTGATGGGGGGACAGTGTAGAGGGAGCTTTACTCTGTATCTAACCCCGTGCTGTACCTGTCCTGGGAGTGTTTGATGGGGGACAGTGTAGAGGGAGAGCTTTACTCTGTATCTAACCCCGTGCTGTCCCTGTCCTGGGAGTGTTTGATGGGGGGACAGGGTAGAGGGAGCTTTACTCTGTATCTAACCCCGTGCTGTACCTGTCCTGGGAGTGTGTGATGGGGGACAGTGTAGAGGGAGCTTTACTCTGTATCTAACCCCGTGCTGTACCTGTCCTGGGAGTGTTTGATGGGGGACAGTGTAGAGGGAGCTTTACTCTGTATCTAACCCCGTGCTGTACCTGTCCTGGGAGTGTTTGATGGGGGACAGTGTAGAGGGAGCTTTACTCTGTACCTAACCCCGTGCTGTACCTGTCCTGGGAGTGTTTGATGGGGGGACAGTGTAGAGGGAGCTTTACTCTGTATCTAACCCCGTGCTGTACCTGTCCTGGGAGTGTTTGATGGGGGGACAGGGTAGAGGGAGCTTTACTCTGTATCTAACCCCGTGCTGTACCTGTCCTGGGAGTGTGTGATGGGGGACAGTGTAGAGGGAGCTTTACTCTGTATCTAACCCCGTGCTGTACCTGTCCTGGGAGTGTTTGATGGGGGACAGTGTAGAGGGAGCTTTACTCTGTATCTAACCCCGTGCTGTACCTGTCCTGGGAGTGTTTGATGGGGGACAGTGTAGAGGGAGCTTTACTCTGTACCTAACCCCGTGCTGTACCTGTCCTGGGAGTGTTTGATGGGGGGACAGTGTAGAGGGAGCTTTACTCTGTATCTAACCCCGTGCTGTACCTGTCCTGGGAGTGTTTGATGGGGACAGTGTAGAGGGAGCTTTACTCTGTATCTAACCCCGTGCTGTAGCTGTCCTGGGAGTGTTTGATGGGGGACAGTGTAGAGGGAGCTTCACTCTGTATCTAACCCCGTGCTGTACCTGTCCTGGGAGTGTTTGATGGGGACAGTGTAGAGGGAGCTTTACTCTGTATCTAACCCCGTGCTGTACCTGTCCTGGGAGTGTTTGATGGGGGACAGTGTAGAGGGAGCTTTACTCTGTATCTAACCCCGTGCTGTACCTGTCCTGGGAGTGTTTGATGGGGGACAGTGTAGAGGGAGAGCTTTACTCTGTATCTAACCCCGTGCTGTACCTGTCCTGGGAGTGTTTGATGGGGGGACAGGGTAGAGGGAGCTTTACTCTGTATCTAACCCCGTGCTGTACCTGTCCTGGGAGTGTGTGATGGGGGACAGTGTAGAGGGAGCTTTACTCTGTATCTAACCCCGTGCTGTACCTGTCCTGGGAGTGTTTGATGGGGGACAGTGTAGAGGGAGCTTTACTCTGTATCTAACCCCGTGCTGTACCTGTCCTGGGAGTGTTTGATGGGGGACAGTGTAGAGGGAGCTTTACTCTGTATCTAACCCCGTGTTGTCCCTGTCCTGGGAGTGTTTGATGGGGGACAGTGTAGAGGGAGCTTTACTCTGTATCTAACCCCGTGCTGTACCTGTCCTGGGAGTGTTTGATGGGGGACAGTGTAGAGGGAGCTTTACTCTGTATCTAACCCCGTGCTGTACCTGTCCTGGGAGTGTTCGATGGGGACAGTGTAGAGGGAGCTTTACTCTGTATCTAACCCCGTGCTGTACCTGTCCTGGGAGTGTTTGATGGGGGACAGTGTAGAGGGAGCTTTACTCTGTATCTAACCCCGTGCTGTACCTGTCCTGGGAGTGTTTGATGGGGGTGGAGGGGGGGAGACTAACCTGTGACACACGTTGATGATGTCACGGGCCCTCAGGTGTTGTTCCTCCACCTTTCCTGCCAGGTAGATCGCAGCCATGGCAACCAGGTAAGGGTCGTAATTCTGAATGTTGGCGTGTTGGAAGAATTTGTGGTAAATGCAGCAGGCGGAAGCCATGGGGACGGAGTGCATTCCCAACTTAACTCCTACAGGGGAGAAAGGAACAGCGTGAATTCCCGCTTCCCAAATCCAGACACCGCCCCTCTCCAGCCTGTTACACAGGAACAGCACGAGGCCATTCAGCCCCTCTCCAGCCTGTTACACAGGAACAGCACGAGGCCATTCAGCCCCTCTCCAGCCTGTTACACAGGAACAGCACGAGGCCATTCAGCCCCTATCTCCAGCCTGTTACACAGGAACAGCACGAGGCCATTCAGCCCCTCTCCAGCCTGTTACACAGGAACAGCACAAGGCCATTCAGCCCCTATCTCCAGCCTGTTACACAGGAACAGCACGAGGCCATTCAGCCCCTCTCCAGCCTGTTACACAGGAACAGCACGAGGCCATTCAGCCCCTCTCTCCAGCCTGTTACACAGGAACAGCACGAGGCCATTCAGCCCCTCTCCAGCCTGTTACACAGGAACAGCACAAGGCCATTCAGCCCCTATCTCCAGCCTGTTACACAGGAACAGCACGAGGCCATTCAGCCCCTCTCCAGCCTGTTACACAGGAACAGCACGAGGCCATTCAGCCCCTCTCCAGCCTGTTACACAGGAACAGCACGAGGCCATTCAGCCCCTATCTCCAGCCTGTTACACAGGAACAGCACGAGGCCATTCAGCCCCTATCTCCAGCCTGTTACACAGGAACAGCACGAGGCCATTCAGCCCCTATCTCCAGCCTGTTACACAGGAACAGCACGAGGCCATTCAGCCCCTCTCCAGCCTGTTACACAGGAACAGCACGAGGCCATTCAGCCCCTATCTCCAGCCTGTTACACAGGAACAGCACGAGGCCATTCAGCCCCTATCTCCAGCCTGTTACACAGGAACAGCACGAGGCTATTCAGCCCCTCTCTCCAGCCTGTTACACAGGAACAGCACGAGGCCATTCAGCCCCTATCTCCAGCCTGTTACACAGGAACAGCACGAGGCCATTCAGCCCCTATCTCCAGCCTGTTACACAGGAACAGCACGAGGCCATTCAGCCCCTCTCCAGCCTGTTACGCAGGAACAGCACGAGGCCATTCAGCCCCATCTCCAGCCTGTTACGCAGGAACAGCACGAGGCCATTCAGCCCCTATCTCCAGCCTGTTACACAGGAACAGCACGAGGCCATTCAGTCCCTCTCCAGCCTGTTACACAGGAACAGCACGAGGCTATTCAGCCCCTATCTCCAGCCTGTTACACAGGAACAGCACGAGGCCATTCAGCCCCTCTCCAGCCTGTTACGCAGGAACAGCACGAGGCCATTCAGCCCCATCTCCAGCCTGTTACGCAGGAACAGCACGAGGCCATTCAGCCCCTATCTCCAGCCTGTTACACAGGAACAGCACGAGGCCATTCAGCCCCTATCTCCAGCCTGTTACACAGGAACAGCACGAGGCCATTCAGCCCCTATCTCCGGCCTGTTACACAGGAACAGCACGAGGCCATTCAGCCCCTATCTCCAGCCTGTTACACAGGAACAGCACGAGGCCATTCAGCCCCTCTCCAGCCTGTTACACAGGAACAGCACGAGGCCATTCAGCCCCTATCTCCGGCCTGTTACACAGGAACAGCACGAGGCCATTCAGCCCCTCTCCAGCCTGTTACACAGGAACCGGAGGCCATTCAGCCCCTCTCTCCAGCCTGTCCAGGACTAATCGTATCTTAACTCCACTTACCCTTCTCGGTTCCGTGACCCTTGACCTTGCCCCCTGTCAATAATCTATCAATCTCGGGGGTGAAATTTCAACTGAACCACCCCCACGCCCCCACCCCATCCCCACACCCCCACCAACTCTCATTGTAAATACCTGTCCCCCTCATAATGGACACTCTGACCCCCCCCGCAGAGGAAACCGTTTCTCTGCATTGACCCAATCAAATTCTTTAATGATCTGAAACACCCTCCGCCCCCCCCACCTCGATCAGGTCACCCCCTCAATCTTCCACACTCGGGGTGGGGTACAGTCTGTGTGACCCGCTCGCAGAGCTGAACCCTCTCATTCCCATCGATCTGTGTGGGGGTGGGGGAGGAGTGCGGAATCCGGTTACACCGCACCCCCCAGCTCATTCCTGGAAGGTTGGAACATACAAAAACAACAGTCTGCATTTCGATAGCACCCTTCACTCCAGTGCAACAGCCCGCCCACCCTGGTGCTTCACAGCAGTGTCAGTCACACAGAATCCGACCCCCCCCCACCCCCCCACCTCTGGGAGATATCAGGGACAGGCAACCAAAAGCTCGGTCACACAGGGAGATTTATACAGGAGAGACAGAGACAGCGACACCGAGACACCGACACAGCGACACCGACAGAGACACCAACACCGACACGGCGACAGAGACAGAGACACCGACAGTGACACAGAGACAGACACACAGACACACCGACACGCAGACACCGACACGCAGACACCGACACGGCGACAGAGACACTGACACAGACACCGACACAGCGACAGAGACACAGACACCGACACGGCGACAGAGACACCGACACAGACACCGACACCGACACGGCGACAGAGACACCGACACCGACACGGCGACAGAGACACCGACACCGACACGGCGACAGAGACACCGACACCGACACGGCGACAGAGACACCGACACAGACACCGACACGGCGACAGAGACACAGACACCGACACGGCGACAGAGACACCGACACCGACACGGCGACAGAGACACCGACACCGACACGGCGACAGAGACACAGACACCGACACGGCGACAGAGACACCGACACCGACACGGCGACAGAGACACAGACACCGACACGGCGACAGAGACACAGACACCGACACGGCGACAGAGACACAGACACCGACACGGCGACAGAGACACAGACACCGACACCGACACGGCGACAGAGACACAGACACAGACACCGACACGGCGACAGAGACACAGACACCGACACGGCGACAGAGACACAGACACCGACACGGCGACAGAGACACAGACACAGACACCGACACGGCGACAGAGACACAGACACCGACACGGCGACAGAGACACAGACACAGACACCGACACCGACACCGACACAGACACAGACACGGCGACAGAGACACAGACACCGACACGGCGACAGAGACACAGACACCGACACCGACAGAGACACAGACACGGCGACAGAGACACAGACACCGACACGGCGACACAGACACAGACACCGACACGGCGACAGAGACACCGACACGGCGACAGAGACACAGACACGGCGACAGAGACACAGACACGGCGACAGAGACACAGACACCGACACGGCGACAGAGACACAGACACAGACACCGACACGGCGACAGAGACACAGACACCGACACGGCGACAGAGACACAGACACCGACATGGCGACAGAGACACAGACACCGACACCGACACGGCGACAGAGACACAGACACCGACACGGCGACAGAGACACCGACACCGACACGGCGACAGAGACACAGACACCGACACGGCGACAGAGACACAGACACCGACACGGCGACAGAGACACCGACACCGACACCGACACGGCGACAGAGACACAGACACCGACACGGCGACAGAGACACAGACACCGACATGGCGACAGAGACACAGACACCGACACCGACACGGCGACAGAGACACAGACACCGACACGGCGACAGAGACACAGACACCGACACGGCGACAGAGACACCGACACCGACACGGCGACAGAGACACAGACACCGACACGGCGACAGAGACACAGACACCGACACGGCGACAGAGACACAGACACCGACAGAGACACAGAGACACAGACACCGACATGGCGACAGAGACACAGACACCGACACCGACACGGCGACAGAGACACAGACACCGACAGAGACACAGACACCGACACGGCGACAGAGACACAGACACCGACACGGCGACAGAGACACAGACACCGACACGGCGACAGAGACACAGACACCGACACGGCGACAGAGACACAGACACCGACACGGCGACAGAGACACAGACACAGACACCGACACGGCGACAGAGACACAGACACCGACACCGACACGGCGACAGAGACACCGACACCGACACGGCGACAGAGACACAGACACCGACACGGCGACAGAGACACAGACACAGACACCGACACGGCGACACAGACACAGACACCGACACGGCGACAGAGACACAGACACGGCGACAGAGACACAGACACCGACACGGCGACAGAGACACAGACACCGACACGGCGACAGAGACACAGACACAGACACCGACACGGCGACAGAGACACAGACACAGACACCGACACGGCGACACAGACACAGACACCGACACGGCGACAGAGACACAGACACGGCGACAGAGACACAGACACCGACACGGCGACAGAGACACAGACACCGACACGGCGACAGAGACACAGACACCGACACGGCGACAGAGACACAGACACCGACACGGCGACAGAGACACAGACACCGACACGGCGACAGAGACACCGACACGGCGACAGAGACACCGACACGGCGACAGAGACACCGACACGGCGACAGAGACACCGACACGGCGACAGAGACACCGACACGGCGACAGAGACACCGACACGGCGACAGAGACACCGACACGGCGACAGAGACACCGACACGGCGACAGAGACACCGACACGGCGACAGAGACACCGACACGGCGACAGAGACACCGACACGGCGACAGAGACACCGACACCGACACCGACACGGCGACACCGACACCGACACGGCGACACCGACACCGACACGGCGACACCGACACCGACACGGCGACACCGACACCGACACGGCGACACCGACACCGACACGGTGACACCGACACGGCGACAGAGACACAGACACCGACACGGCGACAGAGACACCGACACGGCGACAGAGACACCGATACGGCGACAGAGACACCGACACAGACAGAGACACAGACACCGACACAGACAGAGACACAGACACCGACACACCGACAGAGACACCGACACGGCGACAGAGACACCGACACGGCGACAGAGACACAGACACCGACACGGCGACAGAGACACAGACACGGCGACAGAGACACCGACACCGACAGAGACACAGACACCGACACGGCGACAGAGACACCGACAGAGACACAGACACCGACACGGCGACAGAGACACAGACACAGACACCGACACGGCGACAGAGACACAGACACCGACACGGCGACACAGACACAGACACCGACACGGCGACACAGACACCGACACGGCGACAGAGACACAGACACAGACACCGACACGGCGACAGAGACACCGACACAGACACGGCGACAGAGACACAGACACCGACACGGCGACAGAGACACTGACACAGACACGGCGACAGAGACACAGACACGGCGACAGAGACACAGACACCGACACTGCGACAGAGACACAGACACCGACACGGCGACAGAGACACAGACACCGACACGGCGACAGAGACACAGACACCGACACGGCGACAGAGACACAGACACCGACACGGCGACAGAGACACAGACACCGACACGGCGACAGAGACACAGACACCGACACGGCGACAGAGACACAGACACCGACACGGCGACAGAGACACAGACACAGACACCGACACGGCGACAGAGACACAGACACCGACACGGCGACAGAGACAGAGACACAGACACCGACACGGCGACAGAGACACCGACACGGCGACACAGACACAGATACCGACACGGCGACAGAGACACAGACACCGACACGGCGACAGAGACACCGACACGGCGACAGAGACACCGACACGGCGACAGAGACACCGACACGGCGACAGAGACACAGACACCGACACGGCGACAGAGACACCGACACGGCGACAGAGACACTGACACCGACACGGCGACGGAGACACAGACACGGCGACAGAGACACAGACACGGCGACAGAGACACAGACACCGACACGGCGACAGAGACACAGACACCGACACCGACACGGCGACGGAGACACCGACACGGCGACACAGACACAGACACCGACACGGCGACAGAGACACAGACACCGACACGGCGACAGAGACACAGACACGGCGACAGAGACACAGACACGGCGACAGAGACACAGACACGGCGACAGAGACACAGACACGGCGACAGAGACACAGACACGGCGACAGAGACACAGACACTGACACGGCGACAGAGACACCGACACGGCGACAGAGGCACTGACACCGACACGGCGACGGAGACACAGACACCGACACGGCGACAGAGACACAGACACCGACACGGCGACAGAGACACAGACACCGACACGGCGACAGAGACACAGACACCGACACGGCGACAGAGACACAGACACCGACACGGCGACAGAGACACAGACACCGACACGGCGACAGAGACACAGACACCGACACGGCGACAGAGACACAGACACCGACACGGCGACAGAGACACAGACACCGACACGGCGACAGAGACACAGACACCGACACGGCGACAGAGACACAGACACCGACACGGCGACAGAGACACCGACACGGCGACAGAGACACCGACACGGCGACAGAGACACCGACACGGCGACAGAGACACCGACACCGACACGGCGACAGAGACACCGACACGGCGACAGAGACACTGACACCGACACGGCGACGGAGACACAGACACGGCGACAGAGACACAGACACGGCGACAGAGACACAGACACCGACACGGCGACAGAGACACAGACACCGACACCGACAAGGCGACGGAGACACCGACACGGCGACACAGACACAGACACCGACACAGCGACAGAGACACAGACACGGCGACAGAGACACAGACACGGCGACAGAGACACAGACACCGACACAGCGACAGAGACACAGACACCGACACGGCGACAGAGACACAGACACGGCGACAGAGACACAGACACGGCGACAGAGACACAGACACTGACACGGCGACAGAGACACCGACACGGCGACAGAGACACTGACACCGACACCGACACGGTGACGGAGACACAGACACCGACACGGCGACACAGACACCGACACGGCGACAGAGACACAGACACCGACACGGCGACACAGACACCGACACGGCGACGGAGACACTGACACGGCGACACAGACACAGACACCGACACGGCGACAGAGACACAGACACCGACACGGCGACAGAGACACAGACACAGACACCGACACCGACAGAGACACCGACACCGACACGGCGACAGAGACACAGACACCGACACGGCGACGGAGACACAGACACCGACACGGCGACAGAGACACAGACACCGACACGGCGACAGAGACACAGACACCGACACGGCGACGGAGACACAGACACGGCGACACGGCGACAGAGACACAGACACCGACACGGCGACAGAGACACAGACACCGACACGGCGACAGAGACACCGACACGGCGACAGAGACACAGACACCGACACGGCGACGGAGACACAGACACGGCGACACGGCGACAGAGACACAGACACCGACACGGCGACAGAGACACAGACACAGACACCGACACGGCGACAGAGACACTGACACCGACACGGCGACAGAGACACAGACACCGACACGGCGACAGAGACACTGACACGGCGACAGAGACACAGACACCGACACCGACACGGCGACAGAGACACAGACACCGACACGGCGACAGAGACACAGACACCGACAGAGACACAGACACCGACACGGCGACAGAGACACAGACACCGACACGGCGACAGAGACACAGACACCGACACGGCGACAGAGACACAGACACCGACAGAGACACAGACACCGACACGGCGACAGAGACACAGACACCGACACTGCGACAGCGACACAGACACCGACACCGACACGGCGACAGAGACACAGACACCGACAGAGACACAGACACCGACACGGCGACGGAGACACTGACACCGACACGGCGACAGAGACACAGACACCGACACGGCGACAGAGACACAGACACCGACACGGCGACAGAGACACAGACACCGACACGGCGACAGAGACACAGACACCGACACTGCGACAGAGACACAGACACCGACACCGACACGGCGACAGAGACACAGACACCGACAGAGACACAGACACCGACACGGCGACGGAGACACTGACACGGCGACAGAGACACAGACACCGACACGGCGACAGAGACACAGACACCGACACGGCGACAGAGACACAGACACCGACACGGCGACAGAGACACCGACACGGCGACGGAGACACAGACACCGACACGGCGACGGAGACACAGACACCGACACGGCGACGGAGACACAGACACCGACACGGCGACGGAGACACAGACACCGACACGGCGACGGAGACACAGACACCGACACGGCGACGGAGACACAGACACCGACACGGCGACGGAGACACAGACACCGACACGGCGACGGAGACACAGACACCGACACGGCGACGGAGACACAGACACCGACACGGCGACGGAGACACAGACACCGACACGGCGACGGAGACACAGACACCGACACGGCGACGGAGACACAGACACCGACACGGCGACGGAGACACAGACACCGACACGGCGACGGAGACACAGACACCGACACGGCGACGGAGACACAGACACCGACACGGCGACGGAGACACAGACACCGACACGGCGACAGAGACACCGACACGGCGACGGAGACACCGACACCGACACGGCGACAGAGACACCGACACGGCGACAGAGACACAGACACCGACAGAGACACAGACACCGACAGAGACACAGACACCGACAGAGACACAGACACCGACACGGCGACAGAGACACAGACACCGACAGAGACACAGAGACACAGACACCGACAGAGACACAGACACCGACACGGCGACAGAGACACAGACACCGACACGGCGACAGAGACACAGACACCGACACGGCGACAGAGACACAGACACCGACACGGCGACAGAGACACAGACACCGACACGGCGACAGAGACACAGACACCGACACGGCGACAGAGACACTGACACCGACACGGCGACAGAGACACTGACACCGACACGGCGACGGAGACACCGACACGGCGACGGAGACACAGACACGGCGACGGAGACACCGACACCGACACGGCGACAGAGACACCGACACCGACAGAGACACAGAGACACAGACACCGACAGAGACACAGACACCGACACGGCGACAGAGACACAGACACCGACAGAGACACAGAGACACAGACACTGACAGAGACACAGACACCGACACGGCGACGGAGACACAGACACCGACACGGCGACAGAGACACAGACACCGACACGGCGACAGAGACACAGACACCGACACGGCGACAGAGACACAGACACCGACACGGCGACAGAGACACTGACACCGACACGGCGACAGAGACACCGACACGGCGACGGAGACACAGACACGGCGACGGAGACACCGACACCGACACGGCGACAGAGACACCGACACCGACACGGCGACAGAGACACAGACACCGACAGAGACACAGAGACACAGACACCGACAGAGACACAGACACCGACACGGCGACAGAGACACAGACACCGACAGAGACACAGAGACACAGACACCGCGACAGAGACACAGACACCGACACGGCGACAGAGACACAGACACCGACAGAGACACAGAGACACAGACACCGCGACAGAGACACAGACACCGACACGGCGACAGAGACACAGACACCGACACGGCGACAGAGACACAGACACCGACAAGGCGACAGAGACACTGACACCGACACGGCGACAGAGACACTGACACCGACACGGCGACAGAGACACAGACACGGCGACGGAGACACCGACACCGACACAGCGACAGAGACACAGACACCGACACGGCGACAGAGACACAGACACCGACACGGCGACAGAGACACAGACACCGACACGGCGACAGAGACACAGACACCGACACGGCGACAGAGACACAGACACCGACACGGCGACAGAGACACTGACACCGACACGGCGACAGAGACACCGACACGGCGACGGAGACACAGACACGGCGACGGAGACACCGACACCGACACGGCGACAGAGACACCGACACCGACACGGCGACAGAGACACAGACACCGACAGAGACACAGAGACACAGACACCGACAGAGACACAGACACCGACACGGCGACAGAGACACAGACACCGACAGAGACACAGAGACACAGACACCGCGACAGAGACACAGACACCGACACGGCGACAGAGACACAGACACCGACACGGCGACAGAGACACAGACACCGACACGGCGACAGAGACACAGACACCGACACGGCGACAGAGACACTGACACCGACACGGCGACAGAGACACAGACACCGACACGGCGACAGAGACACCGACACCGACACGGCGACAGAGACACCGACACGGCGACAGAGACACGGCGACAGAGACACCGACACCGACACGGCGACAGAGACACCGACACGGCGACAGAGACACGGCGACAGAGACACAGACACCGACACGGCGACAGAGACACCGACACGGCGACAGAGACACAGACACGGCGACAGAGACACAGACACGGCGACAGAGACACGGCGACAGAGACACAGACACCGACACGGCGACAGAGACACCGACACGGCGACAGACACACCGACACGGCGACAGAGACACGGCGACAGAGACACCGACACGGCGACAGAGACACAGACACGGCGACAGAGACACAGACACGGCGACAGAGACACAGACACGGCGACAGAGACACCGATACGGCGACAGAGACACCGACACGGCGACAGAGACACGGCGACAGAGACACCGACACCGCGACAGAGACACCAACACGGCGACAGAGACACGGCGACAGAGACACCGACACGGCGACAGAGACACAGACACGGCGACAGAGACACCGACACGGCGACAGAGACACGGCGACAGAGACACCGACACGGCGACAGAGACACAGACACGGCGACAGAGACACAGACACGGCGACAGAGACACAGACACGGCGACAGAGACACAGACACGGCGACAGAGGCACCGACACGGCGACAGAGGCACCGACACGGCGACAGAGGCACCGACACGGCGACAGACGCACCGACACGGCGACAGAGACACCGACACGGCGACAGAGACACCGACACGGCGACAGAGACACCGACACGGCGACAGAGACACCGACACGGCGACAGAGACACCGACACGGCGACAGAGACACCGACACGGCGACAGAGACACCGACACGGCGACAGAGACACCGACACGGCGACAGAGACACCGACACGGCGACAGAGACACCGACACGGCGACAGAGACACCGACACGGCGACAGAGACACCGACACGGCGACAGAGACACCGACACGGCGACAGAGACACCGACACGGCGACAGAGACACCGACAAGGCGACAGAGACACCGACACGGCGACAGAGACACCGACACGGCGACAGAGACACAGACACGGCGACAGAGACACAGACACGGCGACAGACACACCGACACGGCGACAGAGACACCGACACGGCGACAGAGACACCGACACGGCGACAGACACACCGACACGGCGACAGACACACCGACACGGCGACAGACACACCGACACGGCGACAGACACACCGACACGGCGACAGACACACCGACACGGCGACAGAGACACCGACACGGCGACAGAGACACCGACACGGCGACAGAGACACCGACACGGCGACAGAGACACCGACACGGCGACAGAGACACCGACACCGCGACAGAGACACGGCGACAGAGACACCGACACGGCGACAGAGACACAGACAGAGACACAGACACCGACACGGCGACAGACACACCGACACGGCGACAGACACACCGACACGGCGACAGAGACACCGACACGGCGACAGAGACACCGACACGGCGACAGAGACACCGACACGGCGACAGAGACACCGACACGGCGACAGAGACACCGACACGGCGACAGAGACACCGACACGGCGACAGAGACACCGACACGGCGACAGAGACACCGACACGGCGACAGAGACACGGCGACAGAGACACGGCGACAGAGACACGGCGACAGAGACACGGCGACAGAGACACGGCGACAGAGACACGGCGACAGAGACACGGCGACAGAGACACGGCGACAGAGACACGGCGACAGAGACACGGCGACAGAGACACGGCGACAGAGACACGGCGACAGAGACACGGCGACAGAGACACCGACACGGCGACAGAGACACCGACACGGCGACAGAGACACGGCGACAGAGACACGGCGACAGAGACACGGCGACAGAGACACCGACACGGCGACAGAGACACCGACACGGCGACAGAGACACGGCGACAGAGACACCGACACGGCGACAGAGACACCGACACGGCGACAGAGACACAGCGACAGAGACACGGCGACAGAGACACCGACACGGCGACAGAGACACCGACACGGCGACAGAGACACCGACACGGCGACAGAGACACGGCGACAGAGACACCGACACGGCGACAGAGACACCGACACGGCGACAGAGACACCGACACGGCGACAGAGACACCGACACGGCGACAGAGACACCGCGACAGAGACACGGCGACAGAGACACGGCGACAGAGACACGGCGACAGAGACACGGCGACAGAGACACGGCGACAGAGACACGGCGACAGAGACACGGCGACAGAGACACGGCGACAGAGACACGGCGACAGAGACACGGCGACAGAGACACGGCGACAGAGACACGGCGACAGAGACACGGCGACAGAGACACGGCGACACGGCGACAGAGACACGGCGACAGAGACACGGCGACAGAGACACGGCGACAGAGACACGGCGACAGAGACACGGCGACAGAGACACGGCGACAGAGACACCGACACGGCGACAGAGACACGGCGACAGAGACACGGCGACAGAGACACGGCGACAGAGACACGGCGACAGAGACACGGCGACAGAGACACCGACACGGCGACAGAGACACCGACACGGCGACAGAGACACCGACACGGCGACAGAGACACCGACACGGCGACAGAGACACGGCGACAGAGACACGGCGACAGAGACACGGCGACAGAGACACGGCGACAGAGACACGGCGACAGAGACACGGCGACAGAGACACGGCGACAGAGACACGGCGACAGAGACACGGCGACAGAGACACGGCGACAGAGACACGGCGACAGAGACACGGCGACAGAGACACGGCGACAGAGACACGGCGACAGAGACACCGACACGGCGACAGAGACACAGCGACAGAGACACAGCGACAGAGACACAGCGACAGAGACACAGCGACAGAGACACAGCGACAGAGACACAGCGACAGACACACCGACACGGCGACAGACACACCGACACGGCGACAGAGACACCGACACGGCGACAGAGACACCGACACGGCGACAGAGACACGGCGACAGAGACACCGACACGGCGACAGAGACACGGCGACAGAGACACGGCGACAGAGACACGGCGACAGAGACACGGCGACAGAGACACGGCGACAGAGACACGGCGACAGAGACACGGCGACAGAGACACGGCGACAGAGACACGGCGACAGAGACACGGCGACAGAGACACGGCGACAGAGACACGGCGACAGAGACACGGCGACAGAGACACGGCGACAGAGACACGGCGACAGAGACACGGCGACAGAGACACGGCGACAGAGACACGGCGACAGAGACACGGCGACAGAGACACGGCGACAGAGACACGGCGACAGAGACACGGCGACAGAGACACGGCGACAGAGACACGGCGACAGAGACACGGCGACAGAGACACGGCGACAGAGACACGGCGACAGAGACACGGCGACAGAGACACGGCGACAGAGACACGGCGACAGAGACACCGACACGGCGACAGACACACCGACACGGCGACAGAGACACCGACACGGCGACAGAGACACCGACACAGCGACAGAGACACCGACACAGCGACAGAGACACCGACACAGCGACAGAGACACGGCGACAGAGACACGGCGACAGAGACACGGCGACAGAGACACGGCGACAGAGACACGGCGACAGAGACACGGCGACAGAGACACGGCGACAGAGACACGGCGACAGAGACACGGCGACAGAGACACGGCGACAGAGACACGGCGACAGAGACACGGCGACAGAGACACGGCGACAGAGACACGGCGACAGAGACACGGCGACAGAGACACGGCGACAGAGACACGGCGACAGAGACACGGCGACAGAGACACGGCGACAGAGACACGGCGACAGAGACACGGCGACAGAGACACGGCGACAGAGACACGGCGACAGAGACACGGCGACAGAGACACGGCGACAGAGACACGGCGACAGAGACACGGCGACAGAGACACGGCGACAGAGACA
>NW_027650775.1:27500-44248 GCF_965287045.1 Carcharhinus amblyrhynchos
CTCCCGCAGTGCGGCGCTCCCTCGGCACTGACCCTCCCGCAGTGCGGCGCTCCCTCAGCACCGACCCTCCCCACAGTGCGGCGCTCCCTCAGCACTGACCGTCCCACAGTGCGGCGCTCCCTCAGCACTGACCCTCCCACAGTGCGGCACTCCCTCAGCACTGACCCTCCCACAGTGCGGCGCTCCCCCAGCACTGACCCTCCCACAGTGCGGCGCTCCCTCAGCACCGACCCTCCCACAGTGCGGTGCTCCCTCAGCACCGACCCTCCGACAGAGCGGCGCTCCCTCAGCACTGACCCTCCCACAGTGCAGCGCTCCCTCAGCAACGACCCTCCCACAGTGCGGCGCTCCCTCGGCACCGACCCTCCCACAGTGCGGCGCTCCCTCGGCACCGACCCTCCCACAGTGCGGCGCTCCCTCGGCACCGACCCTCCCACAGTGCGGCGCTCCCTCGGCACCGACCCTCCCGCAGTGCGGCGCTCCCTCGGCACCGACCCTCCCGCAGTGCGGCGCTCCCTCGGCACTGACCCTCCCACAGTGCGGCGCTCCCTCGGCACCGACCCTCCCGCAGTGCGGCGCTCCCTCGGCACTGACCCTCCCGCAGTGCGGCGCTCCCTCGGCACTGACCCTCCCGCAGTGCGGCGCTCCCTCGGCACTGACCCTCCCGCAGTGCGGCGCTCCCTCGGCACTGACCCTCCCACAGTGCGGCGCTCCCTCGGCACTGCCTTTACACTGGGACGGGTGGGGGGGGAGACTCCAACACTGAGCTGTGTTGGAAAATGGGAGGGAGCCTCCATCACCTCTCTGGCTCCGATTTTCCCGGATATCCCTGAGGAGCGAAACATGGCAGCACCAGTAGATGGAGGCAAAGCGTTAGAAAGGGACAGAGAAGGAGAGAGAAGGCAGGAGGAATAGAATGAGGATAAGAGGCTGTGTGGGTGCTTTAAATTGGTCATTGGCTCACTCTGGGACGAGGATCTATGGAGACAGATCCTTAATAAATCCAGAAAACATATTTTAAAGTCCGGACAATTAATTGGAATGGATATTGGAAAAGCAGCTTGATATCTGCTGGACCAAACTGATAGGAGTCAGGCCCAGTCACACGAAGCCTGAACTTAGGCCGCAGTAGGCCGCACAGGTCAAGAAGGAGAATACTGACCTCAGGGAGAGGGGTTCAGTGTCAATATTCCAGAATGTTCCCTGGGCTCTAAGGGCGTAAACATGAAGGATGTGTTTAAACACGAACTCGGGATTGTATTCCCGGGAATTTAGAATTGTCAGGAGTTGGTTTGATGGATGATTTGGAGATATTCAGATAGGCCCGAGAGAAATAAGCAATTTAAAGTTTATTTATTAGTCTCATCACTGGGCTTACAGTCAACTTACTGTGAAAATTTGCCGCTCGCCACAGTGCGGCGCTCCCTCAGTACTGACCCTCCCACAGTGCGGCGCTCCCTCAGCACTGACCCTCCCACAGTGCGGCGCTCCCTCAGCACTGACCCTCCCGCAGTGCGGCGCTCCCTCAGCACTGACCCTCCCACAGTGCGGCGCTCCCTCAGCACTGACCCTCCCACAGTGCGGCGCTCCCTCAGCACTGACCCTCCCACAGTGCGGCGCTCCCTCAGCACTGACCCTCCCCACAGTGCGGCCCTCCCTCAGCACTGACCCTCCCCACAGTGCGGCGCTCCCTCAGCACTGACCCTCCCACAGTGCGGCGCTCCCTCGGCACTGACCCTCCCACAGTGCGGCCCTCCCTCAGCACTGACCCTCCCCACAGTGCGGCCCTCCCTCAGCACTGACCCTCCCACAGTGCGGCGCTCCCTCGGCACTGACCCTCCCACAGTGCGGCCCTCCCTCAGCACTGACCCTCCCACAGTGCGGCCCTCCCTCAGCACTGACCCTCCCACAGTGCGGCGCTCCCTCAGCACTGACCCTCCCCACAGTGCGGCCCTCCCTCAGCACTGACCCTCCCCACAGTGCGGCGCTCCCTCAGCACTGACCCTCCCACAGTGCAGCGCTCCCTCAGCACTGACCCTCCCACAGTGCGGCCCTCCCTCAGCACTGACCCTCCCACAGTGCGGCGCTCCCTCAGCACTGACCCTCCCACAGTGCGACACTCCCTCAGCACTGACCCTCCCACAGTGCGGCGCTCTGGATCTCTCCAGTGCAGATGGAGGGCAGTCCGCCCTTTGAGTCCCGTACAGGCCCCATTCCTGCAGACCCCACACATTTACCCCAATCATCCCTGACACTGGGGTCAACGTCCCGTGGCCAATGCACCCTAACCCGCACACCTTTCGGACTGTGGGAGGAAACCAGAGCACCCGGAGGAAACCCACGCAGACATGGGGAGAATATGCAAACTCCACCCAGTGACCCGAGCCGGGAATCGAACCCAGGCTCCTGGTGCTGTGAGACAGCAGCGCTCACCCACTGTGCCACCCAGAGAGAGATGTTTCTGTCGATTTACTGGAATGTTCCCTGGAATCTAAGGCATGGAGGAAGAGGTTAAACACAAACTGGGTTTTGTACTCCTGGGAATTTGGAAAGTTCAGGGGATTGGTTTGATGGATGTCCCAGATCGGGCCAAGAGAGAGAGGAATGATTTAAAATTTATTTATTCGTGTCACAAGTTTGCTTACATTAACACTGCAGTGACGTTACTCTGAAATCCCCTCGTCACTGCTCTCCGGCAGTGCCCTTAACCAGCACATCATTCAGACTGTGGGAGGAACTGAAGGTCCCAGAGGAAACCCATGCAGACAGAACCATGGAAATTTACAGCTCAGAAACAGGCCTTTTGGCCCCTGTGCCGAACCATTTTTCTGCCTAGTCCCACTGACCTGCACTTGGACCATATCCCCCACATCCCTCTCATCCATGAACCCGTCCAAGTTTTTCTTAAAAGGTGACCCCGCATTTATCCGGCAGCTCATTCCGCACTCCCACCACTCTCTGTGTGAAGAATCCGCCCCCTAATATTCCCTTTAAACTTTTCTCCTTTCACCCTTAACCCATGCCCTCTGGTTTTTTTCTCCCCTAGCCTCAGTGGAAAAAGCCTGCTCGCATTCACTCTATCGATACTCATCAAAATCTTATACACCTCTATCAAATCTCCCCTCATTCTTCTACGCTCCAGGGAATAAAGTCCTAACCTATTCAATCTCTCTCTGTAACTCAGCTTCTCAAGTCCCAGCAACATCCTTGTGAACCTTCTCTGCACTCTTTCAACCTTATTTACATCCTTCCTGTAACTAGGTGACCAAAACTGTACACAATACTCTAAATTTGGCCTCACCAATGCCTTATATAACCTTACCATAACACTCCAACTTTTATACTCGATACTCCTATTTATAAAGGCCAATGTACCTAAAGCACTCTTTATGACCCTATCCACCTGTGACGTCACTTTTAGGGAATTATGTACCTGTATTCCCAGATCCCTCTGTTCAACTGCACTCTTCAGAGTCCTACCATTTACCCTGTACGTTTTACTTTGGTTTGTCCTTCCAAAGTGCAATACCTCACACTTGTCTGCGTTAAACTCCATCTGTCATTTTTCAGCCCATTTTTCTAGTTGGTCCAAATCCCTCTCCAAGCTTTGAAAACCTTCCTCACTGTCCACTACACCTCCAATCTTTGTATCATCAGCAAATTTGCTGATCCAATTGACCACATTATCATCCAGATCATTGATATAGATGACAAACAACAATGGACCCAACACCCATCCCTGCGGCACTCCACTCGTCACAGGCCTCCACTCAGAGAAGCAATCCTCCTCAACCACTCTCTGGCTTCTTCCATTGAGCCAATGTCTAATCCAATTTACTACCTCCCTATATATACCTGTGGGAGCGCCGCACTGTGGGAGGGTCAGTGCTGAGGGAGCGCCGCACTGTGGGAGGGTCAGTGCCGAGGGAGCGCCGCACTGTGGGAGGGTCAGTGCCGAGGGAGCGCCGCACTGTGGGAGGGTCAGTGCCGAGGGAGCGCCGCACTGTGGGGGGGTCAGTGCTGAGGGAGCGCCGCACTGTGGGGGGGTCGGTGCTGAGGGAGCGCCGCACTGTGGGGGGGTTGGTGCTGAGGGAGTGCCGCACTGTGGGAGGGTCAGTGCTGAGGGAGTGCCGCACTGTGGGAGGGTCAGTGCTGAGGGAGTGCCGCACTGTGGGGGGGTCGGTGCTGAGGGAGCGCCGCACTGTAGGGGGGTCGGTGCCGAGGGAGCGCCGCACTGTGGGGGGGTCGGTGCTGAGGGAGCGCCGCACTGTGGGGGGGTCGGTGCTGAGGGAGCGCCGCACTGTGGGGGGGTCGGTGCTGAGGGAGCGCCGCACTGTGGGGGGGTCGGTGCTGAGGGAGCGCCGCACTGTGGGGGGGTCGGTGCTGAGGGAGCGCCGCACTGTGGGGGGGTCGGTGCTGAGGGAGCGCCGCACTGTCCCTCTGTCTCTCTCCATTAAACGGTCCCCTGGGGAAAGGATGGGATTTTGGGAAACGGGTGAGCTGTGAGGGTGTTTCCCGAGGGGGGGGGAAGCGATCGAATTCTGTGGGTGTCACTTGGACTCTGGTGGAGGTTTCCCAGCCTCCCTCACTCCTCGCTGTCTGGGTGGTCAGACCCTGGCAGAATATTCTGGATCTCTGTCCGTCTGCAGATCCAGTATCTGACTGTCCTTGGCACAGTGTCAGCACTCTGAACAACAGCAGCTTCCAGGCACTGTTCACAGGGCAAGGTCACCAGGAATCTCCCTGAAACCGATATCAGCCAACAATACTCACCCTGTGTTTGACACCAGCATCTGCAAACTATAACTGGAAAAGAGAGACAGAGAACAACAGGGATAGAGAGAGAGAGAGAGAACAGGGAGGGAGATAGAGAGGGAGAGAGAACAGAGAGGGAGAGAGAACAGAGAGGGAGAGAGAACAGAGAGGGAGAGAGAACAGGGACGGAGATAGAGAGGGAGAGAGAACAGGGAGGGAGATAGAGAGGGACAGAGAGAGAACAACAGGGAGGGAGAGAGAGAGAGAAACAGAGGAAGAGAGAGAGAAAGAAGAGAATGAGAGACAGAGGGAGAGAGACAGACAGAGAGAGTGAGAAGTAGAGAGAGAGAGAATGAGAGACAGAGGGAGAGAGAAACAGAGGGAGACAGAGAAAGAGAGAGAGAGACAGTGAGAGAGTGGCAGAAGGTGGCACAGTGATTGGCAGTGCTGCCTCACAGTGCCAGGGATCCAGGTGTGATTCCGGCCTTGGGTGACTGTCTGGAATCTCCAGCTCCTTCCCGTGTCTGTGTGAGTTCCCTCCCACATTGCAAAGAAACGCAGGGTGAGATTGACCATACTGAATTACCCCCCTGGTGTCCAAAGAACAGCACAGGCCCTTCGGCCCACCGAGTCTGTGCTGGCACAGATGGTCCGTATCTCTCTATTCACGTACCTATCCAGGTGCCTCTTGAATGTTGTTCTGGAATCTGCTTCCACCACCTCCTCCGACAGCGGGACCCAGGCAATCGCCACCCTCTGTGTGAAAAACCCCTGACATCTCCATTAAACTTTCCCCTCTCTCAGTCTGTACCCCCCAGTAATTGACCATTCGACCCTGGGAAGGAGACTCCGGCTATCTGCACTACCCAAGCTCGTAAGAATCTTGTAAACCTCTATCAGGTTCCCCCCCCCTCATCCTCCGACGCTCCAATGAAAACAATCCAAGTTTGTTCAACCTTTCTTCATCGTCCATACCCCCCAAACCAGGTAACATCCTGGTAAATCTCTTCAGCAACCTTTCCAATGCATCAACATCCTTCTGGTAGTGTGGTGACCAAAATTGTGCCCAATACTCCAAATGCAGCCTAACCAAAGCCTTATACAGCTGCAACATGGTTTTCCAATTCCTATTTCATTGTAACTTCATTGCAGTGTTAATGGAAGCCCAACTTGTGACTAATGAATAAATTTTTGGAGTCGACGCCTTGACCAATGAAGGCCAGCATGGCATACACGTGTGGGTTAGGGGGATTGGCCATGCTAAATTGTCCCTTAGTATCCAAAGATGTGCAGGTTAGGAGGATTGGCCATGCTAAATTGTCCCTTAGTATCCAAAGATGTGCAGGTTAGGAGGATTGGCCATGCTAAATTGTCCCTTAGTATCCAAAGATGTGCAGGTTAGGAGGATTGGCCATGCTAAATTGTCCCTTAGTATCCAAAGATGTGCGGGTTAGGAGGATTGGGGAGGGAGAGAAAGAGGCACAGAAGAGAGTGACACAGATGGACAGAGAGACAGAGGGACACAGAGAGAGCGGGACACGGAGAGAGAGAGAGAGAGAGACACACACACACACGTACAGAGACAGAAAAAGAGAGGTAGAGACACAGACAGAGAGAGAGAAAGGGAGACAGACAGAGTGAGAGAACCCTCTTTCAGCCCCTCAGGAAATGCCAGACAGTGTGTGTGTGGGTCATTGGAGTGTGGGCACAGCGGGGTCAGTGTGTGTGTGTGTGTGTGTGGATCGAGCTGCAGTGTGTGTGTGTGTGGATCGAGCTGCAGTGTGTGTGTGTGTGTGTGGATCGAGCTGCAGTGTGTGTGTGTGTGGATCGAGCTGCAGTGTGTGTGTGGATCGAGCTGCAGTGTGTGTGTGTGTGTGTGTGTGTGGATCGAGCTGCAGTGTGTGTGTGTGTGTGTGTGTGTGGATCGAGCTGCAGTGTGTGTGTGTGTGTGTGTGTGTGGATCGAGCTGCAGTGTGTGTGTGTGTGTGTGTGTGTGGATCGAGCTGCAGTGTGTGTGTGTGTGGATCGAGCTGCAGTGTGTGTGTGGATCGAGCTGCAGTGTGTGTGTGTGTGTGTGTGTGTGGATTGAGCTGCAGTGTGTGTGAGTGTGTGTGTGTGTGTGGATTGAGCTGCAGTGTGTGTGTGTGTGTGTGTGTGTGTGGATTGAGCTGCAGTGTGTGTGTGTGTGTGTGTGGACTGAGCTGCAGTGTGAGTGAGTGTGTGTGTGTGGATTGAGCTGCAGTGTGAGTGAGTGTGTGTGTGTGTGGATCGAGCTGCAGTGAGTGTGTGTGTGTGTGTGTGTGGATTGAGCTGCAGTGTGAGTGTGTGTGTGTGTGTGTGTGGATTGAGCTGCAGTGTGAGTGTGTGTGTGTGTGTGTGGATCGAGCTGCAGTGAGTGTGTGTGTGTGTGTGTGTGGATTGAGCTGCAGTGTGTGTGTGTGTGTGTGGACTGAGCTGCAGTGTGAGTGAGTGTGTGTGTGTGTGGATCGAGCTGCAGTGAGTGTGTGTGTGTGTGTGTGTGGATTGAGCTGCAGTGTGAGTGTGTGTGTGTGTGTGTGTGGATTGAGCTGCAGTGTGAGTGTGTGTGTGTGTGTGTGTGGATTGAGCTGCAGTGTGAGTGTGTGTGTGTGTGTGTGTGGATTGAGCTGCAGTGTGTGTGTGTGTGTGTGGACTGAGCTGCAGTGTGAGTGAGTGTGTGTGTGTGGATTGAGCTGCAGTGTGAGTGAGTGTGTGTGTGTGTGGATCGAGCTGCAGTGAGTGTGTGTGTGTGTGTGTGTGGATTGAGCTGCAGTGTGTGTGTGTGTGTGTGGATTGAGCTGCAGTGTGAGTGAGTGTGTGTGTGTGTGTGTGTGGATTGAGCTGCAGTGTGTGTGTGTGTGTGTGGATCGAGCTGCAGTGCGTGTGGATTGAGCTGCAGTGTGAGTGAGTGTGTGTGTGTGGATTGAGCTGCAGTGTGAGTGAGTGTGTGTGTGTGTGTGTGTGGATCGAGCTGCAGTGTGAGTGTGTGTGTGTGTGTGGATTGAGCTGCAGTGTGTGTGTGTGTGTGTGGATTGAGCTGCAGTGTGAGTGAGTGTGTGTGTGTTCTGTGTGTGTGTGTGGATCGAGCTGCAGTGTGAGTGAGTGTGTGTGTGTGTGGATTGAGCTGCAGTGTGAGTGAGTGTGTGTGTGTGTGGATCGAGCTGCAGTGTGTGTGTGGATCGAGCTGCAGTGTGTGTGTGTGTGTGTGTGTGTGGATTGAGCTGCAGTGTGTGTGTGTGTGTGTGTGGATTGAGCTGCAGTGTGAGTGAGTGTGTGTGTGTTCTGTGTGTGTGTGTGGATCGAGCTGCAGTGTGAGTGAGTGTGTGTGTGTGGATTGAGCTGCAGTGTGAGTGAGTGTGTGTGTGTGTGGATCGAGCTGCAGTGTGTGTGTGTGTGTGGATCGAGCTGCAGTGTGTGTGTGTGTGTGTGTGTGGATTGAGCTGCAGTGTGTGTGTGTGTGTGTGTGGATCGAGCTGCAGTGTGAGTGAGTGTGTGTGTGTGGATTGAGCTGCAGTGTGAGTGAGTGTGTGTGTGTGTGGATTGAGCTGCAGTGTGTGTGTGTGTGTGGATCGAGCTGCAGTGTGAGTGTGTGTGTGTGTGGATCAAGCTGCAGTGTGTGTGTGTGTGTGGATTGAGCTGCAGTGTGAGTGTGTGTGTGTGTGTGTGGACTGAGCTGCAGTGTGAGTGTGTGTGTGTGTGTGGATCGAGCTGCAGTGTGTGTGTGTGTGTGGATCGAGCTGCAGTGTGAGTGAGTGTGTGTGTGTGGATCGAGCTGCAGTGTGTGTGTGTGTGTGGATTGAGCTGCAGTGTGAGTGAGTGTGTGTGTGGATTCAGCTGCAGTGTGAGTGAGTGTGTGTGTGTGTGTGTGTGGATCGAGCTGCAGTGTGAGTGTGTGTGTGTGGATTGAGCTGCAGTGTGAGTGAGTGTGTGTGTGTGTGGATCGAGCTGCAGTGTGAGTGAGAGTGTGTGTGTGTGTGTGTGGATCGAGTTGCAGTGTGTGTGTGTGTTCTGTTTGTGTGTGGATCGAGCTGCAGTGTGAGTGAGAGTGTGTGTGTGTGTGGATCGAGCTGCAGTGTGAGTGTGTGTGTGTGTGTGGATTGAGCTGCAGTGTGAGTGAGTGTGTGTGTGTGTGGATTGAGCTGCAGTGTGAGTGAGTGTGTGTGTGTGGATTGAGCTGCAGTGTGAGTGTGTGTGTGTGTGGATCGAGTTGCAGTGTGTGTGAGTGTGTGTGTGATCGAGCTGCAGTGTGTGTGAGTGTGTGTGTGGATCGAGCTGCAGTGTGTGTGAGTGTGTGTGTGGATCGAGCTGCAGTGTGTGTGAGTGTGTGTGTGTGTGTGTGTGGATCGAGCTGCAGTGTGTGTGAGTGTGTGTGTGGATCGAGCTGCAGTGTGTGTGAGTGTGTGTGTGGATCGAGCTGCAGTGTGTGTGAGTGTGTGTGTGGATCGAGCTGCAGTGTGTGTGAGTGTGTGTGTGGATCGAGCTGCAGTGTGTGTGAGTGTGTGTGTGGATCGAGTTGCAGTGTGTGTGTGTGTGTGTGTGTGTGTTCTGTGTGTGCGTGGATCGAGCTGCAGTGTGAGTGAGCGTGAGTGTGTGTGTGTGGATCGAGCTGCAGTGTGAGTGAGTGAGTGTGTGTGTGTGTGGATCGAGCTGCAGTGTGTGTGAGTGTGTGTGTGGATCGAGCTGCAGTGTGTGTGAGTGTGTGTGTGGATCGAGCTGCAGTGTGTGTGAGTGTGTGTGAGTGTGTGTGTGGATCGAGTTGCAGTGTGTGTGTGTGTGTGTTCTGTGTGTGCGTGGATCGAGCTGCAGTGTGAGTGAGTGTGTGTGTGTGTGTGGATCGAGCTGCAGTGTGAGTGAGTGAGTGTGTGTGTGTGTGGATCGAGCTGCAGTGTGTGTGAGTGTGTGTGTGGATCGAGCTGCAGTGTGTGTGTGTGTGGATCGAGCTGCAGTGTGAGTGTGTGTGTGTGTGTGTGGGGATCGAGCTGCAGTGTGTGTGTGTGTGTGTGTGTGTGGATTGAGCTGCAGTGTGTGTGTGTGTGTGTGTGGATCGAGCTGCAGTGTGAGTGAGTGTGTGTGTGTGTGTGGATCGAGCTGCAGTGTGAGTGAGTGTGTGTGTGTGGATCGAGCTGCAGTGTGTGTGTGTGTGTGGATTGAGCTGCAGTGTGAGTGAGTGTGTGTGTGTGTGTGTGGATTGAGCTGCAGTGTGAGTGAGTGTGTGTGTGTGTGTGTGTGGATCAAGCTGCAGTGTGTGTGAGTGTGTGTGTGGATCGAGCTGCAGTGTGTGTGAGTGTGTGTGTGTGTGGATCGAGCTGCAGTGTGAGTGAGTGTGTGTGTGTGTGGATCGAGCTGCAGTGTGAGTGTGAGTGTGTGTGTGGATCGAGCTGCAGTGTGAGTGTGTGTGTGTGTGTGGATCGAGCTGCAGTGTGTGTGAGTGTGTGTGTGGATCGAGCTGCAGTGTGTGTGTGTGTGTGTGTGGATCGAGCTGCAGTGTGTGTGAGTGTGTGTGTGTGTGGATCGAGCTGCAGTGTGTGTGAGTGTGTGTGTGGATCGAGCTGCAGTGTGTGTGAGTGTGTGTGTGGATCGAGCTGCAGTGTGTGTGAGTGTGTGTGTGGATCGAGCTGCAGTGTGTGTGTGTGTGTGTGTGGATCGAGCTGCAGTGTGTGTGAGTGTGTGTGTGTGTGGATCGAGCTGCAGTGTGTGTGAGTGTGTGTGTGGATCGAGCTGCAGTGTGTGTGAGTGGATCGAGCTGCAGTGTGTGTGAGTGTGTGTGTGGATCGAGCTGCAGTGTGTGTGAGTGTGTGTGTGTGTGGGATCGAGCTGCAGTGTGTGTGAGTGTGTGTGTGGATCGAGCTGCAGTGTGTGTGAGTGTGTGTGTGGATTGAGCTGCAGTGTGGTGTGAGTGTGTGTGTGGATCGAGCTGCAGTGTGTGTGAGTGTGTGTGTGTGTGGATCGAGCTGCAGTGTGTGTGAGTGTGTGTGTGTGTGGATCGAGCTGCAGTGTGAGTGAGTGTGTGTGTGTGTGGATCGAGCTGCAGTGTGTGTGAGTGTGTGTGTGGATCGAGCTGCAGTGTGTGTGAGTGTGTGTGTGTGTGGATCGAGCTGCAGTGTGTGTGAGTGTGTGTGTGGATTGAGCTGCAGTGTGTGTGTGTGAGTGTGTGTGTGTGTGGATCGAGCTGCAGTGTGTGTGAGTGTGTGTGTGGATTGAGCTGCAGTGTGTGTGTGAGTGTGTGAGTGTGTGTGGATCGAGCTGCAGTGTGAGTTGTGTGTGTGTGTGTGGATCGAGCTGCAGTGTGAGTGAGTGTGTGTGTGTGTGTGGATCGAGCTGCAGTGTGTGTGAGTGTGTGTGTGGATCGAGCTGCAGTGTGTGTGAGTGTGTGTGTGGATCGAGCTGCAGTGTGTGTGAGTGTGTGTGTGTGTGGATCGAGCTGCAGTGTGTGTGAGTGTGTGGATCGAGCTGCAGTGTGAGTGTGTGAGTGTGTGTGTGTGTGGATCGAGCTGCAGTGTGTGTGAGTGTGTGTGTGTGTGTGGATCGAGCTGCAGTGTGAGTGAGTGTGTGTGTGTGAGTGTGTGTGTGGATCGAGCTGCAGTGTGTGTGAGTGTGTGTGTGGATCGAGCTGCAGTGTGAGTGAGTGTGTGTGTTGAGTGTGTGTGTGGATCGAGCTGCAGTGTGTGTGAGTGTGTGTGTGGATTGAGCTGCAGTGTGAGTGAGTGTGTGTGAGTGTGTGTGTGGATCGAGCTGCAGTGTGTGTGAGTGTGTGTTGTGTGGATCGAGCTGCAGTGTGTGTGAGTGTGTGTGTGGATCGAGCTGCAGTGTGTGTGAGTGTGTGTGTGGATCGAGCTGCAGTGTGTGTGTGTGTGTGTGGATTGAGCTGCAGTGTGTGTGTGTGAGTGTGTGTGTGTGTGGATTGAGCTGCAGTGTGTGTGAGTGTATTCCAGATCTCAGCTGTTGCTGCCTGCTCCAACAGGCGATGGGGGGAAGTGGGGGGGTGGGGGGAAGTGGGGGGGTGGGGGGAGGATTCAGGTTCAAGGTCATTGCTAAACTCTCCACCAAACACAATGTGCTGGCTCGCTGCCTCACCGCACTCACATTACACAGAGCGATTCGACAGTCCCAACACAGGCCATTCGGGCCCTCTGCTCTGTGCCAGAATACCTGCCCCCCACCCCAGCCTCCTCCCACCCCCATCTCCGTCTATTCATCCCCCCCTCCCGTGTGCTAATCCAGCTCCCTCCCCCAGTTCCCCCCTTAAACACATCGACAGGATTCACCTCAACCACTCCCCGCTCCCCGACTCTCCCCCGCTCCCCGACTCTCCCCGACTCTCCCCCGCTCCCCCACGCTCCCCGACTCTCCCCCGCTCTCCCCGACTCTCCCCACGCTCCCCGACTCTCCCCCGCTCCCCGACTCCCCCGCTCTCCCCAGCCCTCCCCGCTCCCCGACTCTCCCCCCGCTCTCCCCGACTCTCCCCTCGCTCCCCGACTCTCCCCCGCTCCCCGACTCTCCCCCGCTCTCCCCGACTCTCCCCCGCTCCCCGACTCTCCCCCGCTCCCCGACTCTCCCCCGCTCCCCGACTCTCCCCCGCTCCCCCACTCTCCCCGACTCTCCCCCGCTCTCCCCGACTCTCCCCCGCTCCCCGACTCTCCCCCGCTCCCCGACTCTCCCCCGCTCTCCCCCACGCTCCCCCGACTCTCCCCCGCTCTCCCCCGACTCTCCCCACGCTCCCCGACTCTCCCCGCCTCCCCGACTCTCCCCGCTCCCCGACTCTCCCCCGCTCCCCGACTCTCCCCCGGCTCCCCCACTCTCCCCGACTCTCCCCCGCTCCCCGACTCTCCCCCGCTCCCCGACTCTCCCCCGCTCCCCGACTCTCCCTGCCACTGGATTTATTAGTGACCGTCTCTGATTGCCGGTTCCGCTCCGACACCCACACAGTGGAAACACCTTCACTATATTGACCCCATCGACTCCCTCCCCCATTTCAATTACTGGGATCGGTCACCCCATAATTTCCCAAATATGTCCTCCTCACTAAACCGGGCCTAGATTTCAGGATGATTTGTGCACCAGCTCCGAAACTATGTTCTCTGTCTCACTCTCCATCACTCTTACTCTCTGTCTCTCTCTCTCTGTCTACCTTGTCCTTCATTCAAAACACCCCCCCACCCCATTATTCATGCGTTGCGAAAGAGTCTCAAAGATTTATTCCAGCATCCCCCCCACAAACCACCTCACCCTCGCCCACCAGTAACGAACGAAGACACTTGGCGCCTACTAGGCCGAGAATGAAGCCTGGACTCTGGGTATTCACTCCCTCCACCACCGACGCACAGCGACAGCAGTGTGTACCCTCTACAAGATACACCGCAGCGACTCGCCAAGACTCCTTCGACAGCGCCGCCCAAACCCACCACCTCTACCCCCCAGAAGGACAAGGGCAGCAGATACCATGGGGAACACCCACCAACTGAAAGTACCCCCCCCACCCCCTCACACACCCCACCCCGACTCGGAAATATATCGGCCGTTCCTTCACTGGGTCAAAATCCTGGAGCTCCCTCCCTAATAGCGCTGTGGGTGTACCTACACCACACGGGACTGCAGCGGGTTCAAGATGGCGGCTCACCCACCACCTTCTCAAGGGGCAATTAGGGATGGGGGGGATAAATGCTGGGTCTGGCCAGTGATGAGACCCCCCCCGCTCAATGAAGGAAGGACACAGGCGTGGCAGTCAAAGGTTGTTCACGACCTTCCTGAGCCTCGGAACTGGGCCGAGGTGTGGGGTGAGGCCTACTGGAACAGGCCCAGGTGTCGATGTGACGTTCAGCTGCCAATCCTGTGGTCCACTGTCCTTGAAAAAGATCTCCCCCCACCCCGGCCCCTGCCGTTCCCTCCTCAATCCTTCCCTTGTCTGGGCCCTGGTGCTATTAATAACAGATTCCTCACTGGAGGATCTAATCGAGACAAGACAGAGGCTGACGTCAAAGGATTGGCATGTGGGCTCGGAACAAAAGGACACAGCACACGGCCCCCGTCTCCCTCCTTCTCCACCGGATCGGGGTCCCGAACACCTCCACAATCTCTCCAACATGGATGACATTTACAAAGCAGCGGTGAGTGTCGATACTGGGATCCCCCATTCCAATCCTCCCGCACCCCATCCAAAGAGGCCCAGTCACCAGCCACACCGGTCCCGAAATCACCTTCCTGCCACCGGCCAACCCCACAATCAAGGAAATTCCACCCCCCACCCCCCGCTTCCCCAGGAACGTGCCGAGCTCCCTTCATACTCAGGGAGGGGATCCAGTGTGGGAATCCCAATCCCACAAACGCCAAGGAGATCCTCACACTTTTTCTTTACTTGGAGCATACAGGATGTCGGGGAGGGAAGCAAGGTGCCGGCCCTCCCACAGTGCGGCGCTCCCTCGGCACCGACCCTCCCACAGTGCGGCGCTCCCCCTCAGCACCGACCCTCCCACAGTGCGGCGCTCCCTCAGCACTGACCCTCCCACAGTGCGGCGCTCCCTCAGCACCGACCCTCCCACAGTGTGGCGCTCCCTCAGCACCGACCCTCCCACAGTGCGGCGCTCCCTCAGCACTGACCCTCCCACAGTGCGGCGCTCCCTCGGCACCGACCCTCCCGCAGTGCGGCGCTCCCTCGGCCACCACCCTCCCGCAGTGCGGCGCTCCCTCGGCACCGACCCTCCCGCGGGCGCTCCCTCGGCACCGACCCTCCCGCAGTGCGGCGCTCCCTCGGCACCGACCCTCCCGCAGTGCGGCCCCCGACCCTCCGCCTCGCCCACTCCTCCCCGGCGACCTGGCGCTCCCTCGGCACCGACCCTCCCACAGTGCGGCGCTCCCTCGGCACCGACCCTCCCACAGTGCGGCGCTCCCTCGGCACCGACCCTCCCACAGTGCGGCGCTCCCTCGGCACCGACCCTCCCACAGTGCGGCGCTCCCCCTCAGCACTGACCCTCCCACAGTGCGGCGCTCCCCCTCAGCACTGACCCTCCCGCAGTGCGGCGCTCCCCCTCAGCACTGACCCTCCCGCAGTGCGGCGCTCCCCCTCAGCGCTGACCCTCCCACAGCGCGGCACTCCCTCAGCACTGACCCTCCCGCAGTGCGGCGCTCCCTCGGCACTGACCCTCCCGCAGTGCGGCGCTCCCTCGGCACTGACCCTCCCGCAGTGCGGCGCTCCCTCGGCACCGACCCTCCCGCAGTGCGGAGCTCCCTCGGCACCGACCCTCCCGCAGTGCGGCGCTCCCTCGGCACCGACCCTCCCGCAGTGCGGCACTCCCTCAGCACTGATTGATGTTTTAACTGTGTTTCTCTCTCTCTCTCTCTGTACCCACCCAGGTTGAACAGCTGACAGATGAGCAGAAAAGTGGTCAGTATACCTGCAGTCCATTGCACAGGCTTGAGTTTATCGGAGGTTGTGGGGTATGGGTTAGGGTCTACATGATTAGGAAGGGTAGTGTTGGCATTGTGCATCGTACAGTGCTGATATCGTGGGCTACAGAAGACGACCATTCAGCCCACACTGGTCACTAATAACTCCCCTCTCGTCCACTAACCCCTCCCCATTCCAGCTCTGATACTTGGCTCAGTCTTCAAGGCGTCACCCAGAGTCACTGGGGAGACCCACACTTCAGGAATGGACATGTTCACCTTGGGAAGAGAGTAGAACATTCCGGGCCTCACACCTCAGCATGGGACAATATTGACATGACCCACAGTATGAGGGAAGAGGCTCGAGAGGAGCTGAATGGCCTCCTCTGCAAAGAATTGTCAGATAACATGGTGCTGTACCTGTCCTGGGAGTGTTTGATGGGGACAGTGTAGAGGGAGCTTTACTCTGTATCTAACCCCGTGCTGTACCTGTCTGGGAGTGTTTGATGGGGGACAGTGTAGAGGGAGCTTTACTCTGTATCTAACCCCGTGCTGTACCTGTCCTGGGAGTGTTTGATGGGGACAGTGTAGAGGGAGCTTTACTCTGTATCTAACCCCGTGCTGTACCTGTCCTGGGAGTGTTTGATGGGGACAGTGTAGAGGGAGCTTTACTCTGTATCTAACCCCGTGCTGTACCTGTCCTGGGAGTGTTTGATGGGGGGACAGTGTAGAGGGAGCTTTACTCTGTATCTAACCCCGTGCTGTATCTGTCCTGGGAGTGTTTGATGGGGACAGTGTAGAGGGAGCTTTACTCTGTATCTAACCCTGTGCTGTACCTGTCCTGGGAGTGTTTGATGGGGATGGGGTAGAGGGGGATTTACTCTGTATCTAACCCCGTGCTGTCCCTGTCCTGGGAGTGTTTGATGGGGATGGGGATGGGGTAGAGGGGGATTTACTCTGTATATTTTTCAGAATTCCGGGCTGCGTTCGATATCTTTGTCCAGGATGCAGCTGACGGTTGTATCAGCACCAAGGAGCTTGGGAAGGTTCTGCGTATGGTGGGACAGACCCCCACCCCCGAGGAGCTCCAGGAGATGATTGATGAGGTTGATGAGGATGGTGAGTATTTGGTATCTCCACTTCCTGGTTAAAGGCTGGACCATGTTAGTAACCCGGGGCAACGGGGCCCTTACCTGGTAACCCGGGGCAACGGGGCCCTTACCTGGTAACCAGCGCAACGGGGCCCTCGCCCAGTAACCCGGGGCACTCGGGCCTTCACTCGGTAACCCAGGGCAACGGGGTCCTCGATTCGTTACCCAGGGCAACGGGGCCCTCGCCCAGTAACCCGGGGCACTCGGGCCTTCACTCGGTAACCCAGGGCAACGGGGTCCTCGATTCGTTACCCAGGGCAACGGGGCCCTCGCCCAGTAACCCGGGGCACTCGGGCCTTCACTCGGTAACCCAGGGCAACGGGGTCCTCGATTCGTTACCCAGGGCAACGGGGCCCTTGCCCAGTAACCCGGGGCAAGCTGCCTGAGATGGTAACCTATGGCAACCGGCCCTTGGAGAGTGGGAGTAGGCCCGAGATGGAACAC
>NW_027650776.1:0-12500 GCF_965287045.1 Carcharhinus amblyrhynchos
CACACCCCCTCAGGAGCCAAGTACCACATTCTCTCCCCCCTCTCCGGGAGAGCGAGTCCCACATTCTCCCACTCTCTCCGCGGGAGCCAGTCCCACATTCTCCCCCCTCTCCCCGCGGGAGCCAGTCCCACATTCTCCCCCCTCTCCCCATGGGAGCCAGTCCCACATTCTCCCCTCTCCCCCGCGGGAGCCAGTCCCACATTCTCCCCTCTCCCCGCGGGAGCCAGTCCCACATTCTCCCCCCCTCCCCGCGGGAGCCAGTCCCACATTCTCCCCTCTCCCCGCGGGAGCCAGTCCCACATTCTCCCCCTCTCCCCACGGGAGCCAGTCCCACATTCTCCCCCTCTCCCCATGGGAGCCAGTCCCACATTCTCCCCCTCTCTCCATGGGAGCCAGTCCCACATTCTCCCCTCTCCCCGCGGGAGCGAGTCCCACATTCTCCCCTCTCCCCGCGGGAGCCAGTCCCACATTCTCTCCTCTCTCTCCATGGGAGCCAGTCCCACATTCTCCCCTCTCCCCGTGGGAGCCAGTCCCACATTCTCCCCACACCTCTCCGTGGGAGCCAGTCCCACATTCTCTCCCCACACCTCTCCGTGGGAGCCAGTCCCACATTCTCTCCCCCACACCTCTCCGTGGGAGCCAGTCCCACATTCTCCCCACTCCCCGTGGGAGCGAGTCCCACATTCTCCCCACTCCCCGTGGGAGCGAGTCCCACATTCTCCCCTCTCCCCGCGGGAGCCAGTCCCACATTCTCCCCCTCTCCCCGCGGGAGCCAGTCCCACATTCTCCCCTCTCTCTCCGTGGGAGCCAGTCCACATTCTCCCCCTCTCTCCGCGGGAGCCAGTCCCACATTCTCCCCCCCTCCCCGCGGGAGCCACATTCTCCCCCTCTCCCCGCGGGAGCGAGTCCCACATTCTCCCCCTCTCTCCATGGGAGCCAGTCCCACATTCTCCCCACTCCCCGCGGGAGCCAGTCCCACATTCTCCCCCTCTCCCCGCGGGAGCCAGTCCCACATTCTCCCCCTCTCTCCATGGGAGCCAGTCCCACATTCTCCCCTCTCCCCGTGGGAGCCAGTCCCACATTCTCCCCACTCCCCGTGGGAGCGAGTCCCACATTCTCCCCCTCTCTCCATGGGAGCGAGTCCCACATTCTCCCCTCTCCCCGCGGGAGCCAGTCCCACATTCTCCCTCTCCCCGCGGGAGCCAGTCCCACATTCTCTCCCCTCTCTCCGTGGGAGCTAGTCCCACATTCTCTCCCCCTCTCTCCGTGACAGCCAGTCCCACATTCTCTCCCCCCCTCTCTCCGTGGGAGCCAGTCCCACATTCTCCCCTCTCTCCATGGGAGCCAGTCCCACATTAATCTCTTTTCCCAGACGATTGGAAAGATCTCCACATCGGACCCTATCGAATCCCCCCTTCCAAATTTTGGAGACTCTGACGAGCCAAGCCCCTGGATGCACCCCCACCCCCAGGCTTCTCTTTCCCCCAGGAGAAGACCCCTTCTCTCCCCCGCCCCCCAGCCTGTACAAGCTAGCCTGGGTGCTGATACATCTCCTCACGGACCACAGCACAGCGGTACACGTCCCTGGAACACGAGTCCAAGCGATCTCCTTACCCATTTTAAACCTCTTCCACTGTGGATCATCATCTTCACCTTTTTCCAGCGTACTGCGAGATAAAGGGAGATTTATTTACAACTGCTCAAGCCTGGGAAACCTTACAGAGGGGTACGGCAGATGGAGTTTAATCCGGACAAATGTGAGGTGACCCATTTTGGAAGGTCTAACACAGATGGGAACTGCGAGGTTATCCACTTTGGTAGAAATAATAGTAGGAGGGATTGCTATTTAAAGGGCGAAAAGCTGCAGCAGGCGACGGTGCAGAGGGACCTGGGGGTCCTTGTGCATGAGTCGCAAAAACCCAGTCTGCAGGTGCAGCAGGTGGTCAGGAAGGCGAATGGGATGCTGGCCTTCATAGCGAGGGGGATTGAATATAAAAGTAGGGAGGTCTTGCTGCAGCTGTATAGGGCACTGGTGAGGCCGCAGCTGGAGTACTGTGTGCAGTTTTGGTCGCTGCACTTACGCAAGGATATTTTGGCCTTGGAGGGAGTGCAGAGAGGTTTACTAGGCTGATACCGGAGATGAGGGGGTTGGACTATGAAGAGAGACTAAATAGACTGGGTCTGTACTCGTTGGAGTTTAGAAGGATGAGGGGGGATCTTATAGAGACATATAAGATAATGAAGGGATGAATAGGATAGAGGTGGAGAGACTCTTCCCGCTCAGAAAGAACAGTAGGACTAGAGGGCACGGCCTCAAGATAAGTGGGGGCAGTTTAGAACGGAGTTGAGGAGGAACTTCTTCACTCAAAGGGTGGTGAATCTTCTGGAATTCTCTGCCCGTTGAAGTGGTGGAGGCTGCCTCGCTGAATATATTTAGTCACGGGTAGATAGATAGATTTTTGATAGACAGGGGAATTAAGAGTTATGGGGAGAGAGCGGGAAAGTGGAACTGATCCACTTCAGATCAGCCGTGATCTTATTGAACGGCGGGGCAGACTCGAAGGGCTAGATGGCCGACTCCTGCTCCTATTTCTTATGTTCTTACATAATAGACAGCAAGCGGCAGAACACTTCAGAGTACTGATAGGCAGAGGGATCTGGGCGTACAGGTACACAGGTCACTGAAAGGGGCAACGCAGCTGGAGAAGGTGGTCAAGAAGGCACACGGCATGCTTGCCTTCATCGGCCGGGGGCACTGAGTTTAAAAATTGGCAAGTCATGTTGCAGCTTTATAGAACCTTAGTGAGGCCGCACTTGGAATATAGTGTTCAATTCTGGGTCACCCACACTACCAGAAGGATGTGGAGGCTTTGGAGAGGGTTACAGAAAAGATTTACCAGGATGTTACCCCTGGTATGGAGGGGCATTAGCTGTGAGGAGAGGTTGGAGAAACTTGGTTTGTTCTCACTGGGGCGACGGAGGGTTGAGGGGGAGACCTGATAGAAGTCTACAAGATTATGAGGGACAGAGTGGATAGTCAGAAGCTTTCCCCCCCCCAGGTGGAAGGATCAATTACTGGGGGGGGGTGCAAAGGGAAAAGTTGAGAGAAGTGCAAGGCAACTTTTTTTTTTACACAGAGGTGATGATGTCTGGAACACGGTACCTGGGGAGGTGACTCGAAGGGCCAAATGGCCTTGCCCTGCTTCTCGTTTCTACCTTTGGATACCGAGAGAGAATTTTGCACGGCCCAATGCAACCCCTAATCCACATGTCTTTTGGGCTGCAGGAGGAAACCCGCGCAGACATGGGAGAACGTGCAGACTCCACACAGACAGTGACCCGTGCCCCAGGGAATCGAACCCGGGTCCCTGGCGCTGTGAGGCAGCAGCGCTAACCCACTGTGTCACCGTGCCCCCGGGGAATCGAACCCGGGTCCCTGGCGCCGTGAGGCAGCAGCGCTAACCCACTGTGTCACCGTGCCCCCGGGGAATCGAACCCGGGTCCCTGGCGCCGTGAGGCAGCAGCGCTAACCCACTGTGTCACCGTGCCCCCGGGGAATCGAACCCGGGTCCCTGGCGCCGTGAGGCAGCAGCACTAACCCACTGTGTCACCGTGCCCCCGGGGAATCGAACCCGGGTCCCTGGCGCTGTGAGACAGCAGCGCTAACCCACTGTGTCACCGTGCCCCCCGGGGAATCGAACCCGGGTCCCTGGCGCTGTGAGACAGCAGCACTAACCCACTGTGTCACCGTGCTGCCGGGGAATCGAACCCGGGTCCCTTGCGCTGTGAGACAGCAGCGCTAACCCACTGTGTCACCGTGCTGCCGGGGAATCGAACCCGGGTCCCTGGCGCTGTGAGGCAGCAGCGCTAACCCACTGTGTCACCGTGCCCCCCGGGGAATCGAACCCGGGTCCCTGGCGCTGTGAGACAGCAGCACTAACCCACTGTGTCACCGTGCTGCCGGGGAATCGAACCCGGGTCCCTTGCGCTGTGAGACAGCAGCGCTAACCCACTGTGTCACCGTGCTGCCGGGGAATTGAACCCGGGTCCCTGGCGCTGTGAGACAGCAGCACTAACCCACTGTGTCACCGTGCCCCCCGGGGAATCGAACCCGGGTCCCTGGCGCTGTGAGACAGCAGCACTAACCCACTGTGTCACCGTGCCCCCCCGGGGAATCGAACCCGGGTCCCTGGCGCTGTGAGACAGCAGCACTAACCACTGTGTCACCGTGCTGCCGGGGAATCAAATGTTTAGATCTTCTCGATGGGGTTTACACCCCGATATTATTAACGTTTAGGCCGTTTCGATGGGGTTTATACGACACTGTCTCCAACTCCCCTACCACCCCCCCACTCCCCTACCCCCCTCCCCTACCCCACCCCAACCCCCCCCTCCCCTACCCCCCCCCCAACCCCCTACTACCCTCCCCAACCCCCCCCTACCCCCCAACCCCTCCCCTACCCCCCTACCCCCCTCCCCTACACCCCCAACCCCCCTCCCCTACACCCCCAAACCCCTCCCCTACCCCCCCTAGCCCGCTACTACCCTCCCCCACACCCCTCCCCCCCCACCCCCCCTCCCCTACCGCCCCCTCCCCCCTCCCCCACCCCCCCCTCCCCACCCCCCCGTCCCCTACCGCCCCCTCCCCACCCCCCCCGCCGTCCCCTACCGCCCCCTCCCCACCCCCCCCCTCCCCACCCCACCCCTCCCCTACCGCCCCCTCCCCCCCACCCCCCCTCCCCACCCCCCCCCTCCCCCCACCCCCCCTCCCCACCCCCCCTCCCCTACCGCCCCCTCCCCTACCCCCCCCACCCTCACCCCCCCCACCTCCCCTACCCCCCCCACCCTCACCCCCCCACCCCCCCCACCCCCACCCTCCTCCACCTCTCCTACAACCCCTCCCCCCACTTTCCCTCTCCACCTCCCTCCCCGTCCTACCTGCTGCGGCCTCTTTTCCGGGCTGCCCGGCCATCCCCGGTGCCTCCCGGGACCTGCGGCGGTCCCTCGGGCTCCCGGGCCGGGCTCAGGAGCCGCTGGAAGGCGGCGGCGATCCGGGGCCCACATTCGCCGCGCCGCCGGCCCGCGGGGAGCGCTCCTCAAAATGGCGGCGCCCCGGGGACCGGGGGCGTGGCCGCGGCGCTGCCTCCCATTGGCCTCTGTCCGGCCCCGCCCCCGTTCGCTGCCGTCTCCCGTTGGCTAAGGGCCCCTCGCGCCTTGGCCCCACCCCCTTCCCTTCCGCCACCTCCCATTGGCTGTGGCTAGGAACCGCCCCCTTCCAGAAGCCGCCTTCCATTCGCCGACACCAAACCCCGCCCTCCTTTGTCGTAACATGTCCTCCCATTGGCTGCAGCGCCGCCTCGCCTTCTTCAGTTCACCACCTCCCATTGGTTGCGGCCCTCGCTCATCGTCCCGCCTCTCCCTTCGGCGGACTCCCATTGGCTTGAATCCCGCCCGCCCCTTTCCAGGCGCCGCCTGCCATTGGCTGCCCATGCGCCTCCGAACCCCGCCCTCCGTTCTCCAAACGCCGCTTTCGATTGGCTGAGACCCAGACTCGCCCCGCCTCTTTACTCTGCGCCCTCTCATTGGCTGCGGGGCCGCGCCGAACCCCGCCCCTTCCATCGGCGGACGTACCCATTGGCTGTAAACGTCGCTCCGCCCCTTCATGCCGCTTCCTCCTATTGGCTCCGCCGCCGCACTGGTCCCCACCCCGCTTGTGTCCAGCTCCGTCCCCGATTCGCTTAAATGTGGCCCCGCCCATTCCTTCTGCGACCTCCTATTGGCCAAAGCTTCGGGATGAATCCCCGCCCCTCATTATCACCTTGGAGGCTTCCCATTGGCCGCTGCCGCGCCGCCGTCCCCGCCTTCCTCTCTGCCAGTAAGCTGATTGGCTGGCGATCCGACTCCGCCCCCACCTTTTTTTTCCCGGTGGCGCTGATTGGTCAGCCATCCAGGGGAAACCCCGCCCTCCATTCGCGCTCTCTCTCCCCCGCGGCTTTCCATTGGCCAACCTTCGACAAATTAAAACCCCGCCCTCCATTGTCTCAGCCGCGAACTGCCATTGGCTGCAGTGAAGCCGGCCCCGCCCCCTCTCCTCAGGGTGCCGCTTCCCCATTGGCTGGCCTTGAATTTCTGCCCACCAACAGGGGGAATGGCGGCTTGTGATTGGCGGAACCTCTCTCCGCCCCTTTCTTTTTCCCTCAACAGCCCGAGCAATGGATGGGCAGAGCGCGACCTTCCATCGATCGGGATGGGGCGGGTGTATGGAGACAGGAAGAGCAATCGATAACGGATAGTGACCTTCCATCGATGAGGGCCAAATTTTTTCGGTGACCTTAAAATGAATTGGTGAAGAAATTCCCCAATTGGGTGGGGATTGAGTGGAAAGGGTTAAAAATGTGAGCCCCATTACCCCGAGGACCCAGAAGGGACGTCCGCAACAGCGGGCTAGCACCAGTCATGGCTTTAGAACATTAGGAGGAGGCCATTCTGCCCCTCCAACTTGTCCCGCCATTCAATGAGATAATACGACCATAAGACATAGGATAGAATTAGGCCATTCGGCCCCACCAAACCCGTCCCGTCCACTCAATGAGTCAATAGGACCATAAGACATAGGATAGAATTGGGCCACTCTGCCCCTCTAATGCTTGCCGCCTATTCAATAAGAGTGTAAGACATTGGAGCAGATTTGGGCCATTTGGGACCCCCGCTCCCAACCCGTTAACGAACAGAAAGCCGAGAGTGGGGGTAAATGGTGTTTCCCTGGTTGGCGATCAGTGACGAGTGGTGTGCCTCAGGGATCAGTGTTGGGACCGCGATTGTTTACGATTTACACAGACAATCTGGAGTCGGGCACCAAGTGCAGTGTGTCAAAATTCACAGGTGACACTAAGATGGGTGGCAGAGCAAAGTGTGCAGAGGACACTGAAAATCTGCAAAGGGATATAGATAGTCTGAGCGAGTGGGCGAGGGTCTGGCAGATGGAGTACAATGTTGGTAAATGTGAGATCGTTCATTTTGGTGGGAATAACAGCAAAATGAACTATTATTTAAACGGTAAAAAATTGCAGCGTGCCGCTGTGCAGAGGGATCTGGGCGTCCTTGTGCGGGAATCTCAAGGAGTTGGTTTGCAGGTACAGCAGGGAATGGAGAAGGGAAATGGGATTTTATCCTTCATTGCCAGAGGGATGGAGTTTTAAAAACAGCGAGGTTATGTTGCAGCTGGATAAGGTGCTGGTGAGGCCACACCTGGAGTTACAGTGGACAGGTTACCATCTCCTTCTCTGAAGCATCCTTCAGGGTACAGGTCTTCTTCTCGCGATGCTTTGTATCTTCACGTTATTGCTGCAAAACAAGTCTCTTATCCACAATTCTTAATTTGTTTCAGAAGATACTCTGGCAAAAGCAGCCGGCATAATCAAGGACCCCCCCCCTCCTCCCCACCACACACCTCGGACATTCTCTCTTCCACCTTCTTCCGTCGGGGGAATAAGGTACAAAAGTCTGAGGTCCCGTACCGACCGACTCAAGAACAGCTTCTTCCCTGCTGCTGTCAGACTTTTGAATGGACCTACCTCGCGTTAAGCTGATCTTTCTCTACACCCTCGCTGTGACTGTAACACTACATTCTGCACCCTCTCTCCTTTCCTTCTCTATGAACGGTATGCTTTGACTGTACAGCGCGCGAGAAACAATACTTTTCACTGTGTCCCAATACTTGTGACAGTCTGGGGCGCCATGGTGGCACAGTGGGTCAGCGATGCCACCTCACAGCGCCAGGGACCCAGGTTTGATTCCCGACTTTGGTCACTGTCTGGGTGGAGTTTGCACATTCTCCCCACGTCTGTGTGGGTTTCCCTGGGAGACTGGGGCTATACTCATTGGAATTCAATAAGACCATGGCTGATCTTCTCGTGGACTCAGCTCCACTTACCCTCCCCGCTCACCATAACCCTTAATCCCTTCAATAATCTATCTCTCCTTGTCTTAAAGAACATTCAATGAGGGAGCCTCAACTGGGACAGGGGAATTCCACAGATTCACAACCCTTTGGGTGAAGAAGTTCCTCCTCAACTCAGTCCTAAATCTGCTCCCCCTTATTTTGAGGCTGTGCCCCCCCTAGTTCTAGTTTCACCCCCCCCCCAGTGGAAACACCTTCCCTGCTTCTATCTTATCCATTCCCTTCATCATCTTATCTGTTTCTATCAGATCTCCCCCTCATTCTTCTGAATTCCAGTGAGTATAGTCCCAGTCTACTCAGTCTCTCCTCATAATCCAACCCTCCGGAATCACCCTAGTGAATCTCCTCTGCACCCCCTCCAGTGCCAGTATATCCTCTCTCCAGTAAGGAGACCAAAACTGTCCACAGTAACTCCAGGTATGGCCTCACCAGCACCTTATCCAGCTGCAACATAACCTCACTGTTTTTAAACTCCATCCCTCTGGCAATGAAGGATAAAATCCCATTTCCCTTCTCCATTCCCTGCTGTACCTGCAAACCAACTCCTTGAGATTCCCGCACAAGGACGCCCAGATCCCTCTGCACAGCGGCACGCTGCAGTTTTTTACCGTTTAAATAATAGTTCATTTTGCTGTTATTCCAACCAAAATGTGAGGATGACCTCACATTTCCCAACATTGTGCTCCGTCAGCTACAAGTGGTGTGCCTCAGGGATCTGTTTTGGGGCCACTGCCGTTTGGTCGTTTTTATAAATGACCTAGATGAGGGTGTTGAGGTATGGGTTAGTAAATTTGCTGATGACACCAAAGTCGGAGAGTTGTAGACAGTGAGGATGGATGTTACAGTTTGCAGAGGGACATAGATAAGCTGCAGTGGGCCGAGAGGTGGCAGATGGAGTTTAATACGGAAAAGTGTGAGGTGATTCACTTTGGTAAGAGTAACAGGAGTACAGAATATAGGGCTAATGGAAGGACTGTTAGTAGTGTTGACGAGCAGAGAGATCTCGGGGTACATGTGCATAGATCCCTGAAAGTTGGCACCCAGGTTGATTAGGTTGTTAAGAAGGCGTACGGTGTGTTAGCTTTTATTGGTAGAGGGATTGAATTTTGGAGCCGTGAGGTCATGTTACAACTGTACAAAACTCTGGTGCGGCCGCACTTGGAGTATTGTGTACAGTTCTGGTCTCGCCGCATTATAAGAAAGGTGTGGAGGCATTGGAAAGGGTGCAGAGGAGGTTTACCAGGATGTTGCCTGGTATGGTGGGAAGGTCTTATGAGGAAAGGCTGAGGGACTTGAGGTTATTTTCATTGGAGAGAAGAAGGTTACGAGGTGACCTGATTGAGGCATACAAGATGATCAGAGGGTTAGATAGGGTGGACAGTGAGAGCCTTTTCCCTTGGATAGAGATGGCTAACATGAGGGGGACATAGCTTTAAATTGAGGGGGTGGTAATTATAGGATGGATGTCAGAGGTAGGTTCTTTACTCAGAGGGTAGTAAGGGCGTGGAATGCCCTGCCTGCAGCAGTTGTGGACTCGCCAACTTTAAGGGTGTTCAAATGGTCAGTGGATAGGCATATGGATAATATTGGAATAGTTTAGGTTAGAGGGTCATTAGATTGGTTCCACTGGTCAGCGCAACATCGAGGGCCGAGGGGCCTGGACTGTGCTAGAATGTTCTATGTTTGCCAGCCCCAGTCCGTTGGAAATTCCAGAGGCAACTTTAGACCAGTGACTCACCAGAGAGCGCAGCCAGATAAAGTCAGAACCCACGCCAACACGTCAAATTCTAAAGTGTAAACACACAAGAGATTAGAAAGAGATGATGAAACCCTAACCAGGCACTGGGAGCTCCCACCCCCCTCCCCCCAACCTGTCTCCCAAGGACAGAGCAGAGACAGTTCCAACACGGGGAAGGGGAAAGGGGAAAGGGACTGGTAACTCAACTCCAGGGTTCAGGGTCCTGAGGCGAGGCAGAGGAGGGTGATAGGCAGGGAGGCAGGGGTCGCACTGTTCAGCCAATGACTACAGTGATTCATAACACGGTTCACAAACGTGAGGTAAGGCATCTTGGAAGGTCTAACACGGATGGGAGATATACAGCAAACCCTTAGGAGTACTGATAGGCAGAGGGATCTGGGCGTACAGGTACACTGACTATTGATAGGCAGAGGGATCTGGGTGTACAGGTACACTGAGTATTGATAGGCAGAGGGATCTGGGCGTACAGGTACACAGAGTATCGATAGGCAGAGGGATCTGGGCGTACAGGTACACAGGGCACTGAAAGCGGCAACGCAGCTGAAGAAGGTGGTCAAGAAGGCACACGGCATGCTTGCCTTCATCGGCCCGGGGGCACTGAGTTTAAAAATTGGCAAGTCATGTTGCAGCTTTATAGAACCTTAGTGAGGCCACACTTGGAATATAGTGTTCAATTCTGGGTCACCCACACTACCAGAAGGATGTGGAGGCTTTGGAGAGGGTTACAGAAAAGATTTACCAGGATGTTACCCCTGGTCTGGAGGGGCATTAGCTACGAGGAGAGGTTGGAGAAACTTGGTTTGTTCCCACTGGAGCGACGGAGGGTTGAGGGGGGGAGACCTGATAGAAGTCTACAAGATTATGAGGGACAGAGTGGATAGTCAGAAGCTTTCCCCCCCCAGGGTGGAAGAGTCAATTACTTGGGGGGGGGGGGGGGGCGGGGGGAAGCACAGGATTAAGGTGCGAGGGGCAAGGTTTAAAGGAGATGTACGAGGCAGATTTTTTTACACAGAGGGGGGTGGGTGCCTGGAACTCGCTGCCGGGGAGTGGAAGCGGGTACGATAGTGAGTTTTAAGGGGAGTCTGGACAAATCCATGAATAGGATGGGAATAGAGGGATAGGGTCCCCGGAAGGGGAGGGGATTCTCTTGAAAGCAGGATAAACCCTTGGTGAGGCCGCATTTGGAGGATCGGGTGCAGTTCTGGTCACCGCACTACCAGAAGGGACGTGGAAGCTTTGGAGAGAGAGCAAAGGAGGTTCCCCAGGACGTTGCCCTGGTCTGGAGGGTGTTGGCTACCAGGAGAGGTTGGATAAACTGGGATTGTTTTCCCTGGAAAGACGGAGGCTGAAGTAGATCCATTGCTGGTTATTTTCCAAAACACTTGGAACTCGGGATGCTTCCTACAGATCGGAGGGTGGCTGACGTAAGCCAGCGAGGGAGGGAGAAAAACAGGGAACTATAGACCAGCGAGCCTAACGTCAGTACAGGGGGGGGGTGACCAAGAAGGTAGACGAGGGCAGTGCAGTTGATGTTGTCTACGTGGACTTTAATAAGGCCTTTGACAAGGTACCGCATGGTTGGTTGTTGGATAAGGTTAAATCTCACGGGATCCAGGGTGAGGGATCTAAATGGAGACAAAATTGGCTTCTGAGGGGGGTTGTAGAGAATTGTCTTTCAAACTGGAGGCCTGTGACCAGCCTCAGGGATCAGTGCTGGGCCCACTGTTATTTATCATTGATATTAATGATTTGGATGAGAATATAGGGGACACGGTTAGTAAGTTTGCAGCTGACGCCAAGATTGGTGGCTCGGTGGACAGTGAAGAAAGTTATCTCCAATTGCAACGGGATCTTGGTCAGTTGGGCCAGTGGGCTGACCAATGGCAGATGGAGTTTAATTTAGATAAATGTGAGGTGAGGCATTTTGGTCGATCGAACCAGGGCAGGACTCACTCAGTTAATGGTCGGGCGTTGGGGAGAGTTACAGAACAGAGAGATCTCAGGGGACAGGTTCATCGCTCCTTGAAAGTGGAGTCCCAGGTGGACAGAGTGGTGAAGAAGGAAAGGAGAGAGGGTGCAGAATGTAGTGTTACAGTCACAGCGAGGGTGTAGAGAAAGATCAGCTTAACGCGAGGGAGGTCCATTCAAAAGTCTGACAGCAGCAGGGAAGAAGCTGTTCTTGAGTCGGTCGGTACGGGACCTCAGACTTTTGTACCTTTTTCCCCCCGACGGAAGAAGGTGGGAGAGAGAATGTCCGGGGTGTGTGGGGAGGGGGTCCTTGATTATACCGGCTGCTTTTCCCCCCCCGAGGCAGCGGGAAGTGTAGACGGAGTCAATGGATGGGAGGCTGGTTTGCGTGATGGGACTGGGCTACGTTCACACACACACACACACACACACACACACACACACACACACACACACACACACACAACCCTTTGTAGTTCCTTGCGGTCTTGGTCAGAGCAGGAGCCCCAGACCAAGCTGGGATACACCCGGAAAGGATGCTTTCTATGGGGGGGGGGCATCTGTAAAAGTTGGTGAGAGTCCGTAGCGGACATGCCAAATTTCCTTAGTCTCCTGAGAAAGTAGAGGCGTTGGTGGGGCTTTCTTAACTATAGTGTCGGCATCGGGGGGGGGAACCAGGACAGGGTGTTGGTGATCTGGACACCTAGAAACTTGAGGCTCTCTCGACCCTTTCTACTCCGTCCCCGTTGATGTAGACAGGGGGATGTTCTCCTTTACACTTCCTGAAGTCGATGAGAATCTCCTTTGTTTTGT
>NW_027650776.1:22500-44243 GCF_965287045.1 Carcharhinus amblyrhynchos
GTGTGGGTGACCCAGAATTGAACACTATATTCCAAGTGCGGCCTCACTAAGGTTCTATAAAGCTGCAACATGACTTGCCAATTTTTAAACTCGGTGCCCCCGGCCGATGAAGGCAAGCATGCCGTGTGCCTTCTTGACCACCTTCTCCAGCTGCGTTGCCGCTTTCAGTGCCCTGTGTACCTGTACGCCCAGATCCCTCTGCCTCGCAGTACTCTCAAGGGTTTGCTGTATATCTCCCATCCGTGGTAGACCTTCCAAAACGCGTTGCCTCACGTTTGTGAACCGTGTTATGAATCACTGTGGTCGTTGACTCAACAGTGCGACCCCTACCTCCCTTTCTAACACCCTCCTCTGCCTCGCCTCAGGATCCTGAACCCTGTCATTGACTTCAGGAGGCGCAGAGGAGAACATGCCCCTGTCTACATCAACGGGGACGGAGTAGAAAGGGTCGAGAGCTTCCACGTTTCCGGGTGTCCCAGATCACCAACACCCTGTCCTGGTTCCCCCCCCCGATGCCGACACTATAGTTAAGAAAGCCCCACCAACGCCTCTACTTTCTCAGGAGACTAAGGAAATTTGGCATGTCCGCTACGGCCTCTCACCAACTTTTACAGATGCCCCCCCGCCATAGAAAGCATCCTTTCCGGATGTATCCCAGCTTGGTCTGGGCTCCTGCTCTGACCAAGACCGCAAGGAACTACAAAGGGTTGTGTGTGTGTGTGAACGCAAACCAGCCTGTGTAGACGGAGTCAATGGATGGGAGGCTGGTTTGTGTGATGGGACTGGGCTACGTTCACACACACACACACACACACACACACAATCCTTGCGGTCTTGGTCCCCCCACCTTTTCCGTCGCTGTGTTGGAACTGTCTTTGCTCTGTCCTTGGGAGTGAGGTGGGTGGGGGAGGGAGTTCCCAGTGCGTGTTTAGCGCTTAATCATTCCTTTGTTATCTCTGCGTATTTACACTTTAGAATTTGATTTGGTGACTCAGTTTCTCAGTCGCACCCATTCTGGCGTTGCAAAGCGATATTGATCAATTAGGCCAGTGGGCTGACGAATTGAGTCTAATTTAGATTAGATTTGATTTATTATTGTCACGTGTATCGGGGACACAGTGAAAAGTATTGTTTCTCACGCGCTATACAAAGCATACCGTTCATAGAGAAGGAAAGGAGAGAGGGTGCAGAATGTGGTGTTACAGTCACAGCGAGGGTGTAGAGAAAGATCAGCTTAACGCGAGGGAGGTCCATTCAAAAGTCCGACAGCAGCAGGGAAGAAGCTGTTCTTGAGTCGGTCGGTACGGGACCTCAGACTTTTGTACCTTTTTCCCCCGACGGAAGAAGGTGGGAGAGAGAATGTCCGGGGTGTGTGGGGAGGTGGTGGGGGGGGGGGGGGGGGGGGGTCCTTGATTATGCCGGCTGTTTTTTCCCCCCCCCCCGAGGCAATTCTGGTCACCCTATTATAGAAAGGATATTATTAAACTAGAAAGAGCGCAGAAAAGATTTACTAGGATGTTACTGGGACTTTTGATGGATTGAGTTATAAGAAGAGCTGGGATAGACTGGGACTTTTTTCTCTGGAGCGTAGGAGGCTGAGGGGTGATCTTATAGAGGTCTATAAAATAATGAGGGGCACAGATAAGCGAGATAGTCAATATCTTTTCCCCAAAGGTAGGGGAGTCTAAAACTAGAGGGCAGAGGTTTAAGGTGAGAGGGGAGAGATACAAAAGGGTCCAGAGGGGGCAATTTTTTCACCCAGAGGGTGGTGAGTGTCTGGAACGAGCTGCCAGAGGCAGTAGTAGAGGTGGGGACAATTTTGTCTTTTAAAAAGTGTTTAGACAGTTACATGGGGACGATGGGTATAGAGGGATATGGGGGCAAACACGGGCAATTGGGATTAGCTTAGGGGGTTTAAAATAAAGGGGGAAGCATGGACAAGTTGGGCCGAAGGGCCTGTTTCCCTGCTGTAAATATCCCAATGGACAAGGATCTGGCAGATGGAGTCCAATGCTGGTGGACGTGAGGTCATCCATTTTGGTCGGAATAACAGCAAAATGGACGATTAAAGTTTATTTATTTATTAGTGTCACAAGTAAGGCTTACATTAACACCGCAGTGAAGTTACTCTGAAAATCCCCCTAGTCGCCCACACTCCTGTTCGGGTTACACTAAGGGACAATTTAGCACGGCCCAATCCACCCTAACCTACACATCTTTGGGACACTAAGGGACAATTTAGCACGGCCAATCCACCCTAACCTACACATCTTTGGGACACTAAGGTACAATTTAGCACGGCCAATCCACCCTAACCTACACATCTTTGGATACTAAGGGACAATTTAGCACGGCCAATCCACCCTAACCTACACATCTTTGGGACACTGATGGACAATTTAGCATGGCCAATCCACCCTAACCTACACATCTTTGGGACACTGATGGACAATTTAGCACGGCCAATCCACCCTAACCTACACATCTTTCGGAGTGTGGGAGGAAACCGAAGCACCCGGAGGAAACCCACGCAGACACAGGGAGAATGTGCAGACTCCACACAGTTGGTGACCCAAGTGGGCGTTGTAGATGCTAATTATCTTTAATATTCTCCCTCCCAGGTGAAGAAAGAAGGTTGAGGAATGTGGAACCCACCAGGTAGGTGCCTGATTAACAAATCTGATCTTCCACTAACTCTCTCCGCCCTTTCATCTGATTAGATTTGAGTTATTATTGTCACATCTATTGGGATACAGTGAAAAGCAGTATTTCTCGCGCGCTGTACAGACAAAGCATACCGTTCATAGAGAAGAAAAGGAGCGGGTGCAGAATGTAGTGTTACAGTCACAGCGAGGGTGTAGAGAAAAGTCAGCAACTGTGGGAGGGTCAGTGCTGAGGGAGCGCCGCACTGTGTGGGGAGGGTCAGTGCTGAGGGAGCGCCGCACTGTGTGGGGAGGGTCAGTGCTGAGGGAGTGCCGCACTGTGTGGGGAGGGTCAGTGCTGAGGGAGTGCCGCACTGTGTGGGGAGGGTCAGTGCTGAGGGAGCGCTGCACTGTGTGGGGAGGGTCAGTGCTGAGGGAGCGCCGCACTGTGTGGGGAGGGTCAGTGCTGAGGGAGCGCCGCACTGTGTGGGGAGGGTCGGTGCTGAGGGAGCGCCGCACTGTGTGGGGAGGGTCAGTGCTGAGGGAGCGCCGCACTGTGTGGGAGGGTCGGTGCTGAGGGAGCGCCGCACTGTGTGGGGAGGGTCAGTGCTGAGGGAGCGCCGCACTGTGTGGGAGGGTCGGTGCTGAGGGAGCGCCGCACTGTGTGGGGAGGGTCAGTGCTGAGGGAGCGCCGCACTGTGTGGGGAGGGTCGGTGCTGAGGGAGCGCCGCACTGTGTGGGGAGGGTCAGTGCTGAGGGAGAGCCGCACTGTGTGGGGAGGGTCAGTGCTGAGGGAGCGCCGCACTGTGTGGGGAGGGTCAGTGCTGAGGGAGAGCCGCACTGTGTGGGGAGGGTCAGTGCTGAGGGAGCGCCGCACTGTGTGGGGAGGGTCAGTGCTGAGGGAGCGCTGCACTGTGTGGGGAGGGTCAGTGCTGAGGGAGCGCCGCACTGTGTAGGGAGGGTCAGTGCTGAGGGAGCGCCGCACTGTGTGGGGAGGGTCAGTGCTGAGGGAGCGCCACACTGTAGGGGGAGGGTCAGTGCTGAGGGAGCGCCGCACTGTAGGGGGAGGGTCAGTGCTGAGGGAGCGCCGCACTGTGTGGGGAGGGTCAGTGCTGAGGGAGCGCCGCACTGTGTGGGGAGGGTCAGTGCTGAGGAAGCGACCGTGTTAATGATTTAAACTCACCTCCCCCACTATCACCACCCGTGCGTAACCTTGTCTTGTATCTCTCTCTCTCTCTGTTCTTTCCCCCAGGTCCACCCTGCCCTGTTCCTGGAGGGCCCCATCATCCACCACCTCCACATCACCCAGCGGGGGACCCCGCCTACCCTCCACCTGGAGCCTACCCTGGGCCGTTCCCCGGCCCCCACGCTGGCCCCCACCCGGGCCCCCATCCAGGCCCGTACCCCACGGGGCCCTACCCCGGCCCCCACCCTGGACCCCACCCCGGCGTTGGGCCGGGACACCCCGCCTTCCCTCCCCCGGGCCAGCCCGGCTACCCAGCCCAGCCCTACCCCTGTCCCCCCGGGGGGCCTGCCGCATACCCGGGGGGGCCCGCCGTATACCCGGGGGGGCCCGGCGCATACCCGGGGGGGCCTCACAGGAAGCACCACAAGAAGGAGAAGAAGATGAAGAAGGCTCACAAACATGGGAAGCACGGGAAACACGGCAAGGTGAGTCCACCTGTCAACGGTGCAATCAGGGCAGCACTTGCGGGATAATCCTGAGTGCGCCTGGGGCCAGGCCAACGAATAAAATTGAATGTAGAATCAGAGAGGTTTACATCATGGAAACTGACCCTTTGGCCCAACTTGTCCATGCTGTCCTCCTTTTTTTTAACGCTTGTCCCAGTTGCCCCTTAGTGTCCCAAAGATGTGTAGGTTAGGGTGGATTGGCCGTGCTAAATTGTCCCTTAGTGTCCCAAAGATGTGTAGGTTAGGGTGGATTGGCCGTGCTAAATCGCCCCTTAGTGTCCCAAAGATGTGTAGGTTAGGGTGGATTGGCCGTGCTAAATTGTCCCTTAGTGTCCCAAACATGTGTAGGTTAGGGTGGATTGGCCGTGCTAAATTGTCCCTTAGTGTCCCAAAGATGTGTAGGTTAGGGTGGATTGGCCATGCTAAATTGTCCCTTAGTGTCCCAAAGATGTGTAGGTTAGGGTGGATTGGCCGTGCTAAATTGTCCCTTAGTGTCCCAAAGATGTGTAGGTTAGGGTGGATTGGCCGTGCTAAATTGTCCCCTAGTGTCCCAAAGATGTGTAGGTTAGGGTGGATTGGCCATGCTAAATTGTCCCTTAGTGTCCCAAAGATGTGTAGGTTAGGGTGGATTGGCCATGCTAAATTGTCCCTTAGTGTCCCAAAGATGTGTAGGTTAGGGTGGATTGGCCGTGCTAAATTGTCCCTTAGTGTCCCAAAGATGTGTAGGTTAGGGTGGATTGGCCGTGCTAAATTGTCCCTTAGTGTCCAAAGATGTGCAGGTTAGGGTGGATTGACCGTGCTAAATTGTCCCTTAGTGTCCCAAAGATGTGTAGGTTAGGGTGGATTGGCCGTGCTAAATTGTCCCTTAGTGTCCCAAAGATGTGTAGGTTAGGGTGGATTGGCCGTGCTAAATTGTCCCTTAGTGTCCCAAAGATGTGTAGGTTAGGGTGGATTGGCCGTGCTAAATTGTCCCTTAGTGTCCCAAAGATGTGTAGGTTAGGGTGGATTGGCCGTGCTAAATTGTCCCTTAGTGTCCCAAAGATGTGTAGGTTAGGGTGGATTGGCCGTGCTAAATTGTCCCTTAGTGTCCAAAGATGTGTAGGTTAGGGTGGATTGGCCGTGCTAAATTGTCCCCTTAGTGTCCCAAAGATGTGTAGGTTAGGGTGGATTGACCGTGCTAAATTGTCCCTTAGTGTCCCAAAGATGTGTAGGTTAGGGTGGATTGACCGTGCTAAATTGTCCCTTAGTGTCCCAAAGATGTGTAGGTTAGGGTGGATTGGCCATGCTAAATTGTCCCTTAGTGTCCCAAAGATGTGTAGGTTAGGGTGGATTGGCCGTGCTAAATTGTCCCTTAGTGTCCCAAAGATGTGCGGGTTAGGGGTGCATTGGGCCGTGCTAAATTGTCCCTCGGTGTAACCCCGAACAGTAGTGTGGGCGACTAGGGGGATTTTCAGAGTAACTTCATTGCGGCGTTAATGTAAGCCTTACTTGTGACACTAATAGTCCATTTTGCTGTTATTCCGACCAAAATGGATGACCTCACGTCCACCAACATTGGACTCCATCTGCCAGATCCTTGTCCATTGGGATATCGAGTCACAGAGATTTACAGAATGGAAACAGGCCCTTTGGCCCAACTTATCCATGCCGCCCCCTTTTTTGTTAAACCCTAAGCTAGTCCCAATTGCCCGTGTTTGCCCCCATATCCCTCTGTACCCATCGTACCCATGTAACTGTCTAAAGACTTTTTTAAAAGACAAAATTGTCCCCGCCTCTACTACTGCCTCTGGCAGCTCGTTCCAGACACTCACCACCCTCTGGGTGAAAAAAATTGCCCCCTCTGGACCCTTTTGTATGTTGGTCAATCTCTCCTCGTACATCAGTCCCTCCCCCCCACCATCCCCGGGGATGGTAAACCCTTCACTGTGCTCCCTCTATAGCGAGGAACATCCTTCCTCAGATAAGGAGACCCAAAACCGCAGACACAATACTCCAGGTGTGGCCCTCACCGAGGCCCCTGGATAATTCCAACAACACCTCCCAGCTCCTGTACTCCAAACCTCTCGCAATGAAGGCCAACAGGCCATTTACCTTCTTTACCGCCTGCTGCCCCTGCACGCTTACCTTCAGTGACTGGTGCACAAGGATGCCCAGGTCCCTCTGCACAAGGACGCCCAGGTCCCTCTGCACAAGGACGCCCAGGTCCCTCTGCACAAGGACGCCCAGGTCCCTCTGCACAAGGACGCCCAGGTCCCTCTGCACAAGGACGCCCAGGTCCCTCTGCACAAGGACGCCCAGGTCCCTCTGCACAAGGACGCCCAGGTCCCTCTGCACAAGGACACCCAGATCCCTCTGCACAAGGACGCCCAGATCCCTCTGCGCACCCCTCTTTCCCCATTTCACTACCCCATTCAGGTAGTAATCTGCCAGCCTGTTTTTGCTTCCAAAGTGAATAACTTCACACTTGTGTTGAGTCGGTTGTGATGTTTTGTTCAGGGTCAGAAAGAACTGAAACCTCACCGCCTGATGTGTCTTCTCTCTCTCTCTCTCTCTCCCCCGCCCTTCTCCCTCTAGCATTCCTCATCTTCCTCATCCTCATCGTCCAGCAGCGACTCCGACTGAGAGAGAGGATCCCACTGAGTCGTGGAGGGGGGGTGGGGTGGGGTGGTGTGTGTTTCTTTCCTGCTAATCGACGGGTTGTTGTTGGGGGGGGGTGGTGGGGGTGGTGGGGTAAAACGCTTGCTTCTGCTAACAGGCTAGGGGTTTTCCGGGTGAAGATTTGCTCGCTCGCTCGCGCAGGCGGGCAGCGGAATGTCCGAAGGCGGCTCCTCGCCAAAGGGCTGCAGAAGGGTGCGCGCAGGAGGAGCACCGTGGGATATGCGGCCTTGGCTCGCCCGGGAGAAATATCCCCCTCCCCCCCACACCGCCTGCCGCGGGTCTGCTTCTCCCGCGTCGAAGAACATTCCTCGTCTTGGGTGGTGGCGTCGGTGGAGACGCGCGCACGCGCGCGACACCTCGGCCGTCCCTCATCGCGCACGCGCGGTGGGCCGCTCGCTCGGTAACCGCTTCGTTCCCTCCTCGTTTCCGAGGCCGCTGATTCCTGTTAACTTTCAAATTTCCCCTCGGAATAAACGAGAAATGAAAGCCTTTGACTCTCTTTGCCTCGCGGTGTTGCCGCCTCTCCCAGCGAGGCCCTTGGCTTTGGCTTTGGCAGCTTTGGGAGTCGGACAGTGAGGAGGGGGTGGCGATGGGAGAGGGGTCAGGTGAAGGGGCCAACCGGAGGGAATTGGCTACACAGTGCCGGGGTTGGGGAGGTGGTCAATGGGTGGACATTAAGAGGTTGGGCCTTTTCCAAAGGGGCCACCAATCATACAGAACGTAGAACATTACAGGGCAGTACAGGCCCTTCGGCCCTCGATGTTGTGCTGACCAATCTAAAGCCCATCTAACCTACACCATTCCAGTATCATCCACATCTTTACCCAATGACCATTTGAACGCCCTTAATGTTGGCGAGTCCAATCCTGTTGCAGGAAGGGTATTCCACACCCTTACTCCCCTCTGAGTAGAGAACCTACCTCTGATATCTGTCCCACATCTATCACCCTTCAATTTATGTCCTCTCGTGTTGGCCATCTCCATCCGAGGTAAAAGGCTCTCACTGTCCACCCTATCTAACCCTCTGATCATCTTGTATGCCTCTATTGAGTCACCTCTTAACCTTCTTCCTTCTAATGAAAATAACCTCAAGTCCCTCAGCCTTTTTGCACAAGACCTTCCCACCATTACCAGGCAACATCCTGGTAAATCTCCTCTGCACCCCTTCCCAATGCTTCCACATCCTTCCTATATAACGCGGCGAGACCAGAACTGTACGCGATACTCCGAGTGCGGCCGCACCAGAGCGTTGCGCAGTTGCAACAGGAGTGCGATGGAATAGTCTCGCCTGGATGGGCGCGTCTCCGATGACACTTGAGAAGCTCCACACCGTCCAGGAGAAAGCAGCCCCCTCTCCCTCCGCTTGACCGACATGTTAACATCCCCCTCCCCCATAATCTGATATTCACTCCCTCCAGCACCGACGCACAACGGCAGCTGTGTGCACCGACTACTGGATGTCCCGCAGCGACTCGCCGAGGCTCCTTCGAACAGCTCCTTCCCAGCCCGCCAGCGCTGCCTGCTGTCATCAGAGTCAAAGGCCGGGGCAAGAGATGGGCAATCATCCTGGGACATCCGCCCAACCCTCCACACCCTCTACCTCATACCAAACTCCCAGCCCCGTCCCCCGACCCTCCACACCCTCTACCTCATTCCAAACTCTCAGCCCCGTCCCCCGACCCTCCACACCCTCTACCTCATTCCAAACTCCCAGCCCCGTCCCCCGACCCTCCACACCCTCTACCTCATTCCAAACTCTCAGCCCCGTCCCCCGACCCTCCACACCCTCTACCTCATTCCAAACTCCCAGCCCTGTTCCCTGACCCTGCACACCCTCTATCTCATTCCAAACTCCCAGCCCTATCCCCCAACCCTCCACACCCTCTACCTCATTCCAAATTCCCAGCCCCGTCCCCTGACCCTCACACTCTCTATCTCATTCCAAACTCCCAGCCCACTTCATGGGATGACTACATGGGATTTGATGAGTACATGGGATTTAATGGGATTGAGAGTTATAGATTGGCCTGGTAGGTAGGGATATGATTGGCGCAACTTGTAGGCCGAAGGGCCTGTTTGTGCTGTAGTGTTCTATGTTCCCCCAACCCTCACACCAAATCCTGCTCAATGGCCCCCCCCGAAACCCCGCTCGCCAACCCCCACCCCCAAATTTCCTTCTCTACTGGCAACGCCTCGAATTTAGGGAATTCGGAGGGTCGCTGCTGACCCGATGGGCTGAATGGCCTCCTTTCGGCACCGTGGGGATGAAATTTTCTACTGAATTAAATAAGATTCTCTCTCCCAATGAGCCAATTCCCCCCACAACTTTGATTCTGACCCCACCGCCTCCCCCCCCCCCCAATTGTGGAGGAATTTGCCCCTATTTAGTTTTCCCAATCTTTGGGTCATAAAATGAGTTAAAACTGATAGATTTCTCCCTAATTTTCGCCCTAACTTTGGTTGGGAGGCTTGGCCCTCAGTATTTGGTGGTTTTTAAATCCCTATATTCTTTCTAAAGGCTTTAAATTCCGATAATTTCAAGGTTTTTGGCTCTATTTTCCCGGCCTTGCTGCAAAGCGCGGGAAACTTTCCCGCCCCGGCCCCCTCCCTCCCGCGGCCGTTATTTTTCAAAGCCAACCGCCACCGCGCGAGCCCCCACGCCCGGGCGCGCATGCCCAGTGTCGGCAGGCGGACGGGGAAGGCGGCCGGCAGTGAGGAGTGCGCAGGCGTTGAGTGCCGGCACTCGGCCGGCGCCGCGGAAGGCGCAGGCGCTGAGCGCCGAGCGCCGGCACCCGTCCGGAGCGACGTGTCCGCGCAGGTGCGGTTAGTCAAGGGAGGCGCCAAATGGCTTGTTGGGTGTTGTCCATTGAACCCCTGAGGTGGATTTGGCTTTGGGTTCACACACCCACCAACCCCCCCTGGCACCCATCCCCCACTTCTACCTCAAGTCTCTCCCTCCCTCCCCACACAGGGTGGCCCCGCAGCACCCCGGAGGTCCCTCAAAAAGGAATGGTCAAGAGGGTGGCGGCAAAGAATGGTCAAGGAGTGGCCAGTGGATTGTCAAGAAAGTGGCTAAGGCATGGCCACAGAACGGTGGAGAAAGTGGCCACAAAGAGCGGTCAAGAGAGTAGTCAAACCATGGCCTAGGGAATGACCAAACCATGGTCCGGAGAATGGCCAAACCACGATCCAGAGAGTGACTAAACCACGGTCCAGAGAGTGACTAAACCACAGTCCAGAGAGTGACTAAACCACGGTCCAGAGAGTGACCAAACCACGATCCAGAGAGTGACCAAACCACCGTCCAGAGAGTGGCCATACCACCGTCCAGAGAGTGGCCATACCACCGTCCAGGGAGTGGCCAAACCACGGTCCAGGGAGTGGTCAACCACAGTCCAGGGAGTGGCCAAACCACAGTCCAGAGAGTGGTCAAACCATGGCCGAGAGAGTGACCAAACCATGATCCAGAGTGTGGCCAAACCACAGTCCAGAGAGTGGCCAAACTACGGTCGAGGGTTTAGCCAGAATATGGTCAAGAGAGTGGCCAATGAATGGTCAAGAAGATGGTGAAACCATGGTTGATTGATTGGCCAAATCATGGTCAAGAGACTGGCCAAACCCATGGTGCAGAGACTGAACATAAGGATGTTCCTTATGTTCGAGAGAGTGGCCAAAGCACAGTTGAGAGAATAGCCAGTAGGAATGGTCAAGATCACAATCCAGAAAGTGACCAAACCAGGGTCCAGAGAATGAATATAAGGAGCAGTTAAGAGAGTGGCCGTAAGAAATGGTCAAGAGAGTGGTCAAACTATATTCAGGAGAGTGGCCAAACTATGATCACAAGAGAGTGGTCTAAGCACGGTCAAGGGAGTGGCCAGTGGACTGGCACGAGATTGGCCACAAGGAATGGTCAAGGGACTGGCCAAACCACAGTCAAGAAAATGGCCAAACTGTGGTCCAGAAAGTGGAGAAGCCATGGGGCTCGACGGTCCAGAGAACGTAAAGAACCATCAAGAGAGTGGCGGTAAGGAACGGTCAAGAGAATGGCCAAACCACAGTCACGAGAGTGCCCAAACCAAGATCACAAGAGTGGCCATAGGATGATCAAGAGAGTGGCCATGAGGAATGGTCAATGGAGTGGCCAATGGACTAGAGCATAGAACATTACAGCGCAGTCCAGGCCCTTCGGCCCTCGATGTTGCACCGACCAGTGGAACCAATCTAATGACCCTCTAACCTAAACTATTCCAATGTTATCCATATGCCTATCCACTGACCATTTGAACGCCCTTAAAGTTGGCGAGTCTACAACTGCTGCAGGCAGGGCATTCCATGCCCTTACTACCCTCTGAGTAAAGAGCCTACCTCTGACATCCGTCCTACAATTACCACCCCTCAATTTAAAGCTATGTCCCCTCGTGTTAGCCATCACCATCCGAGGAAAAAGGCTCTCACTGTCCACCCTATCTAACCCTCTGATCATCTTGTCTGCCTCAATCAGGTCACCTCTTAACCTTCTTCTCTCCAACGAAAACAACCTCAAGTCCCTCAGCCTTTCCTCATAAGACCTTCCCACCATACCAGGCAACATCCTGGCAAGAGAGTGGTCATAGGTTGGTCAAGAGAGTGACCACAAGGAATGAACAAGGGAGTGGCCAAACCACAGCCATGGGAGTGGCCGTAGGATGGTCAAGACAATGGCTGCAAGGGACAGTCGAGAGTAGTTGTAAGGAACGGTTGAGAGAGTGTCCTCACCATGGGAGAGAGAGTGTCCTCACCATGGGGGAGAGAGTGTCCTCACCATGGGGGAGAGAGTGCCCTAACCATGGGGGAGAGAGTGTCCTCACCATGGGGGAGAGAGTGTCCTCACCATGATGGAGAGAGTGTCCTCACCATGGGGGAGAGAGTGTCCTCACCATGGGGGAGAGAGTGTCCTCACCATGGGAGAGAGAGTGTCCTCACCATGGGGGAGAGAGTGTCCTCACCATGATGGAGAGAGTGTCCTCACCACGGGGGAGAGAGAGTGTCCTCACCATGGGGGAGAGAGTGTCCTCACCATGGGGGAGAGAGTGTCCTCACCATGATGGAGAGAGTGTCCTCACCATGGGGGAGAGAGTGTCCTCACCATGGGGGAGAGAGTGTCCTCACCATGGGGGAGAGAGTGTCCTCACCATGGGGGAGAGAGTGTCCTCACCATGGGGGAGAGAGTGTCCTCACCATGATGGAGAGAGTGCCCTAACCATGGGGGAGAGAGTGTCCTCACCATGATGGAGAGAGTGTCCTCACCATGATGGAGAGAGTGTCCTCACCATGGGGGAGAGAGTGTCCTCACCATGATGGAGAGAGTGCCCTAACCATGGTCGACCTACTCCCCAGCACCTTAAACCCTGTGTCCCTCTCGTAGTGACCATTTCAGCCCCTGGGAAATAGCCTCTGAGAATCCACCCTATCTATTCCTCTCAACATCTTATAAACCTCTATCAGGTCACCCTCTCAACCTTCGTCTCTCCAGGGAGAAGAGACCCAGCTCCCTCAACCTATCCTCATAAGGCATGCCTCCCAATCCAGGCAACATCCTTGTAAATCTCCTCTGCACCCTCTCAATAGCTTCCACATCCTTCCTGTAGTGAGGCGACCAGAACTGCGCACAGTACTCCAAGTGGGGTCTTATAAAGACCCCAAAGAGTGTGGACATAAGGAATGGTCAAGAGTGTGGCCACAAAGGAACCCATCCTCAGCGAAGGTTTTAACAGGAACCATCTTGGGTTAGTGTGGAACGCCATTCAGTTCCAGGAGACGAGGTGACTCTGAGCTGCCCGGGATCATAGAACAGCACAGGAGCAGGCCCTTCGGCCCCTCCTGCACCCACCATGCTGCCCCCCCCCCGTCTGAATTAAACCCCCCTACCCTTCCGGGGACCATATCCCTCTATCCCCATCCTATTCATGGATTTGTCCAGACTCCCCTTAAAACTCACTATCGTATCCGCTTCCACTCCCTCCCCCCGGCAGCGAGTTCCAGGCACCCACCCCCCTCTGTGTAAAAAAATCTGCCTCGTACATCTCCTTTAAACCTTGCCCCTCACACCTTAAACCTGTGCCCCCACCCCCAGTAGTTGACTCTCCCACCCTGGGGGGGGAAAGCTTCTGACTATCCACTCTGCCCCTCATCATCTTGTAGACTTCTATCAGGTCTCCCCCCTCAACCCTCCGTCGCCCCAGTGAGAACAAACCAAGTTTCTCCAACCTCTCCTCACAGCTAATGCCCCTCCAGACCAGGGGTAACATTCTGGTAAATCTTTTCTGTAACCCTCTCCAAAGCCTCCCTGCCCTTCCCATAGCCCCGCGCTTCTTCTTCAATGCGTTGCCTGAAGCTGCCACCGGACCTCCAGCACGCTCGGGCAGTGCATCCCACACCCTGACCATCCTTGTGGTCACTCTCTCTCTTCAACAGCACTTGTGATCACCCACTTGACTGTGTTTTCCAGACACACTCTTGATCTCACGTTGTGGTCACTCTTTTGATCTTGTGTTGTGGTCACTCTCCTGACCTCACGTTGCGGTCAACCTCTTGACCTCACGTTGCAGTCACTCTCTTGACCTCATGTTGCGGTCACTCTCTTGACTAAAGCTTTTGGTGACTCCCTTGACTGTTCTTTACAGGTCTCCCTCTCTTCACCAACTATACCAGTACCTCTTCACAAACTGAAACCCCGCACCCCCCCCCCCACACTCCACTCGCACCACAAGACCCTATCTGGACAATCTCCTCCGAATCCAGTTCTCAGCGTCAACATCCCTCGTAGAGTGTGGTGGTCCAAGTGAGAGGCTCCCTCAGTGCCGACCCTCCCCACAGTGCGGCGCTCCCTCAGCACTGACCCTCCCACAGTGCGGCGCTCCCTCAGCACTGACCCTCCCACAGTGCGGTGCTCCCTCAGCACTGACCCTCCCCACAGTGCGGCGCTCCCTCAGCACTGACCCTCCCCACAGTGCGGCGCTCCCTCAGCGCTGACCCTCCCCACAGTGCGGCGCTCCCTCAGCACTGACCCTCCCCACAGTGCGGCGCTCCCTCAGCACTGACCCTCCCCACACAGTGCGGCGCTTCCTCAGCACTGACCCTCCCACAGTGCGGTGCTCCCTCAGCACCGACCCTCCCCACAGTGCGGCGCTCCCTCAGCACTGACCCTCCCCACAGTGCAGCGCTCCCTCAGCACTGACCCTCCCACATATTGCGGTGCTCCCTCAGCACTGACCCTCCCACACAGTGCGGCGCTCCCTCAGCACTGACCCTCCCCACACAGTGCGGCGCTCCCTCAGCACTGACCCTCCCCACACAGTGCGGCGCTCCCTCAGCACTGACCCTCCCCACACAGTGCGGCGCTCCCTCAGCACTGACCCTGCCCACACAGTGCGGCGCTTCCTCAGCACTGACCCTCCCACAGTGCGGTGCTCCCTCAGCACTGACCCTCCCCACAGTGCAGTGCTCCCTCAGCACTGACCCTCCCCACACAGTGCGGCGCTTCCTCAGCACTGACCCTCCCACAGTGCGGTGCTCCCTCAGCACTGACCCTCCCCACACACTGCGGCGCTCCCTCAGCACTGACCCTCCCCACACAGTGCGGCGCTCCCTCAGCACTGACCCTCCCCACACACTGCGGCGCTCCCTCAGCACTGACCCTCCCCACACAGTGCGGCGCTCCCTCAGCACTGACCCTCCCCACACAGCGCGGCGCTCCCTCAGCACTGACCCTCCCCACACAGCGCGGCGCTCCCTCAGCACTGACCCTCCCCACACAGTGCGGCGCTCCCTCAGCGCTGACCCTCCCCACACAGTGCGGCGCTCCATCAGCGCTGACCCTCCCCACAGTGTGGTGAATCGCAGCCAGGAACAGAGTCCGAGAGGCAAAGTGTCCCAGACCTAGCCGACCCCACCTTGCTGTCACCTCCTCCCTCCTCCTCCTCCTCCCCATCAACATGATATCATTGGGATGACCAGTCGGGTGTCTAACAAAGATGGTTTGTGATCTGCCCGGGACTCGAATGGACATTTTTGGGAAGGGTGAGCCAGCTCTGCAGACACCTGCCTCGAGCAAGGTTTATCCCCCCCTCCTGAGGTTCGGGGTTTTGACCTAGACTCCTCAACATGTGCGCTCTGTCCCCCTCCCCGCCCTGGGGCAGGCGAGGGTGAACGAGGCGTGGGTGGGGGGGGAACGACGGTGGCGGGGTGGGGAGCTCGTGCGAAAGGAGAGGGAGTGAGGGCGTGGGTCGTGCCTCCGTACAAACCTCCCCAGAGATGCAGGCACCTCAGCTGTCGCTTATTCTGGCGTTGCTCGTCAGTGTCATCTGTCACCCCGTGTCCGAGGTCACAAAAGCAGGTAAGCCCCCCATCCCTTCCCCTCCTCTCCCGCTCCCCCGCGGGGCTGGAGGGGGAGCCGGAGAGGAGCGATCGAGGAAATCCCCCCTCCTTCCACCCCTCCCCAAGACATTTGATTTACAAAGAACAAAGAACAAAGAACAACCCAGCACGGGAAACAGGCCCTTCGGCCCAACGAGCCCGCGCCGCCGCATCGCCCTACACCTATCCTACCCTGCATGTCTACGAATGGGACCCTACTCAGTCAGATTCAGATTTGATTTGTTATTGTCACATGCTTTCGTACCCAATGAAAAGTATCGTTTCTTGCGTACTCCACAGACAAAGCATACTGTTCTTAGAGTACGGAGGAGAGAAGGAAAGGAGAGGGTGCAGAATGTAGTGTTACAGTCACAGTGAGGGTGTAGAGAAAGATCAGCTTAATATTAGATTTGATTTATTATTGTCACGTGTATGGGGATACAGTGAGAAGTATTGTTTCTTGCGTGCTGTACAGACAAAGCATACCGTTCATAGAATCATAGAATCCCGACAGTGCAGAAGGAGGCCATTTGGCCCATTGAGTCTGCACCGACCACAATCTCACCCAGGCCCTATCCCCGTAATCCCACGTATTTACCCTAGTTAGACCCCTTGGACACTAAGGAACAATTTAGCACGGCCAATCCCCCCTAACCTGCACATCTTTGGGACACTGAGGGACAATTTAGCATGGCCAATCCACCCTAACCTACACATCTTTGGGACACTAAGGGACAATTTAGCACGGCCAATCCCCCCTAACCTGCACATCTTTGGGACACTGAGGGACAATTTAGCATGGCCAATCCACCCTAACCTACACATCTTTGGACGCTAAGGGACAATTTAGCACGGCCAATCCCCCCTAACCTGCACATCTTTGGACGCTAAGGGACAATTTAGCACGGCCAATCGACCCTAACCTACACACCTTTGGGACACGAACGGGCAATTTAGCACGGCCAATCCACCCTAACCTACACATCTTTGGGACACTGACGGACAATTTAGCATGGCCAATCCACCCTAACCTACACATCTTTGGGACACTAAGGGACAATTTAGCACGGCCAATCCACCCTAACCTACACATCTTTGGGACACTAAGGAACAATTTAGCACGGCCAATCCACCCTAACCTACACATCTTTGGGACACTAAGGGACAATTTAGCACGGCCAATCCACCCTAACCTACACATCTTTGGACACTAAGGGACAATTTAGCACGGCCAATCCACCCTAACCTACACATCTTTGGACACTAAGGGACAATTTAGCACGGCCAATCCACCCTAACCTACACATCTTTGGACATTAAGGGACAATTTAGCACGGCCAATCCACCCCTAACCTACACATCTTTGGGACACTAAGCGACAATTTAGCACGGCCAATCCACCCTAACCTACACATTTTTAGAGTACAGAAGGGAGAAGGAAAGGAGAGGGTGCAGAATGTAGTGTTACAGTCACAGCGAGGGTGTAGAGAATGATCAACTTAACGCGAGGTAGGTTCATTCAAAAGTCTGACAGCAGCAGGGAAGAAGCTGTTCTTGAGTCGGTCGGTACGGGACCTCAGACTTTTGTACCTTTTTCCCCCAACGGAAGAAGGTGGAAGAGAGAATGTCCGGGGTGTGTGGGGAGGGGGGGGGGGTGGGGGGGAGGTCCTTGATTATACCGGCTGCTTTTCCCCCCCCCCCCCGAGGCAGCGGGAAGTGTAGACGGAGTCAATGGATGGGAGGCTGGTTTGCGTGATGGGACTGGGCTACGTTCACACACACACACACACACACACACACACAACCCTTTGTAGTTCCTTGCGGTCTTGGGCAGAGCAGGAGCCCAGACCAAGCTGGGATACACCCGGAAAGGATGCTTTCTATGGGGGGCATCTGTAAAAGTTGGTGAGAGTCCGTAGCGGACCTGCTAAATTTCCTTAGTCTCCTGAGAAAGTCGAGGCGTTGGTGGGGCTTTTTAACTATAGTGTCAGCGTGGGCTGGGGGGACCAGGACAGGTTTATTTATTGTCACAAGTTAGGCTTACATTAACACCGCAATGAAGTTACTGTGAAAATCCCCCTAGTCGCCCACACTCCTGTTCGGGGTTACACCGAGGGAGAATTTAGCATGGCCCCAATGCACCCCTAAACCAGCACGTCTTTCAGACTGTGGGAGGAAACCCGGAGCACCCGGAGGAAACCCACGCAGACACGGGGAGAACGTTTTTTTACACAGAGGGGGGTGGGTGCCTGGAACTCGCTGCCGGGGGGAGGGAGTGGAAGTGGATACGATAGTGAGTTTTAAGGGGAATCTGGACAAATCCACGAATAGGATACTTACGCAAGGATATTTTGGCCCTGGAGGGAGTGCAGAGGAGGTTTACTAGGCTGATGCCGGAGTTGAGGGGGTTGAGCTATGAGGAGAGGCTGAATAAACTAGGCTTGTACTCGTTAGAGTTTAGAAGAATGAGGGGAGATCTCATTGAGACGTATAAGATGATGAATGGGATGGATAGGATAGAGGTGGGGAGACTCTTCCCGCTCAGAAAGGACAGTAGGGCTAGGGGGCACAGCCTCAAGATAAAGGGGGGGGGGGTGTGGTTTAGAACGGAGTTGAGGAGGAACTTCTTCACTCAAAGGGTGGTGAATCTCTGGAATTCTCTGCCCGTTGAAGTGGTGGAGGCTGCCTCGCTAAATATATTTAAGACGTGGGTTGATGGGTTTTTGATAAGCGAGGGGATTAAGGGTTATGGGGAGAGGGCGGGAATGTGGAACTGAGCCACGACAGATCAGCCATGATCTTATTGAATGGCGGGGCAGGCTCAAAGGGCTAGATGGCCGACTCCTGCTCCTATTTCTTATGTTCTTATGAATAGAGGGATACGGTCCCCGGAAGAGTAGGGGGGGTTTAGTTCAGACGGAGTGGGGGACAGCATGGTCGGTGCAGGAGGGCCGGAGGCCTGTTCCTGTTGCTGGAATTCTCTTTGTGCTTTGGGTCTTGTAGGAATAATGGTGTTGAAGGCTGAGCTATCATCTATGAATAGGTGTCTTTGTCATCTAGGCATTCCAGGGGTGAGTGTAGGGCCAGGGAGATGCTGTGGCGATGGGTGAATTCCAGTGGGTCCAGGCAGTCTGAGAGGGAGGAATTGACTTGGGTTGGAAGAGATCAATGTAGAGAACTGGGAGCAGAAATCGGCAAACCCAACCCCTTCAAGTCCTCTCCGCTCCGCCCCTCACTCAGATCCTGGCTGATCTCTCCCTGGTCTCCAATCCCCCTCCCCACCTCTTCCCCGTCTCCTGTTTCCCATCAGAAACCCATCCATCTCCCTCTGGAACCCATTCATTGACTCAGACTCCAACCCCCCTCCCCACCTCTTCCCCGTCTCCTGTTTCCCATCAGAAACCCATCCATCTCCCTCTGGAACCCATTCATTGACTCAGACTCCACCCCCCTCCCCACGCGCTACAGGGACAGCGAGCTCCACAAATTCACCCCCACCCAGAAGTATTTCCTCCTCATCTCAGAGTTATATCTACTGCCTCTCAACCTCTCCCCGTCACCTCTTGTTCCAGACTGTCCCACAAGGGGAAACATTGGGTCTACGTTTACTCCATCGATCTCTTTTAGTATTTTTATATCCCTCCATCAGATCCCCCCTCTCAATCTTCGAAACTCCAGTCAGTACAAGCCCCGACCCTTCAATCTCTCCTCGTCCATCAACCCTTCCATCCCCGGACTCAGTCTGGTGACCGTCCCTCTGAACTGCCTCCAATGACAACACATCCTTCCTCAGATAAGGAGACTAAAACTGGACACCCATTCTCCAGGTGTGGCCTCACCAACACCCTGTACTATTTCAACAACGCCCCTCGACTGTTTTCCAGAGCAAGGGAGGGGCGTACAGGGAACTGGAGAGGAGGTTACAGAGATAGGGAGGGGGTGTAGGGGGCTGGAGGAGGTTATAGAGATAGGGAGGGGGTGTAGGGGGGGCTGGAGGAGGTTAGAGAGATAGGGAGGGGGTGTAGGGGGGACTGGAGGAGGTTACAGAGATAGGGAGGGGGTGTAGGGGGGACTGGAGGAGGTTACAGAGATAGGGAGGGGGGTGTAGGGGGGACTGGAGGAGGTTACAGAGATAGGGAGGGGGTGTGGGGGGCTGGAGGAGGTTACAGAGATAGGGAGGGGGTGTAGGGGGGACTGGAGGAGGTTACAGAGATAGGGAGAGGGTGTAGGGGGGACTGGAGGAGGTTACAGAGATAGGGAGAGGGTGTAGGGGGGACTGGAGGAGGTTACAGAGATAGGGAGGGGGTGTAGGGGGGACTGGAGGAGGTTACAGAGATAGGGAGGGGGTGTAGGGGGGACTGGAGGAGGTTACAGAGATAGGGAGGGGGTGTAGGGGGTGCTGGAGGAGGTTACAGAGATAAGGAGTGTGAACAAGAGGAGGGTTTGAACGGTAGACTGTAGTGGATGATGTTAATGTATGTGTGCGTGGGGAGGGGGTTGCGGGGGTCTGAGGTGATGGAATAGCAGGAAGGATGGGTGGGGGGGGGAGGGGGGGGTTAGACAGTGACTCACAAAAAAGTCCATGGTTCATCCTGACTCCCCAGATCCTCTTTGTGACTCCTCAGAGTGCGGACTGCGGCCACTGGTGGAAACTCCAGTTGCGTCCAGAATAGTGGGTGGACAGGACGCCTTGCCCGGGGCATGGCCCTGGCAGGTCAGTCTCCAGTACCGGCAAAACGGAATAAACTGGCACGTCTGTGGAGGGGCCATTATCGACAGCCGCTGGGTGCTGACCGCTGCTCACTGTTTCGGGAATCACATCAGGTGAGTGACCTGTAGGTGTTAGAGAGACTTGAGCCGCACTGTGGGAGGGTCGGTGCTGAGGGAGCGCCGCACTGTGTGGGGAGGGTCGGTGCTGAGGGAGCGCCGCACTGTGTGGGGAGGGTCAGTGCTGAGGGAGCGCCGCACTGTGTGGGGAGGGTCAGTGCTGAGGGAGCGCCGCACTGTGTGGGGAGGGTCGGTGCTGAGGGAGCGCCGCACTGTGTGGGGAGGGTCAGTGCTGAGGGAGCGCCGCACTGTGTGGGGAGGGTCAGTGCTGAGGGAGCGCCGCACTGTGTGGGGGGAGGGTCAGTGCTGAGGGAGCGCCGCACTGTGTGGGGGGAGGGTCAGTGCTGAGGGAGCGCCGCACTGTGGGGAGGGTCAGTAGTGAACACCCACCTTGTCCAGTTGTCCATTGTTTGCTACACCAATGAAGAATGACGCCTAAGGGACAAATGCAGGGGCGGAAAGGTGCCTGTGGGATACAGTTCCACCCCCGCCCCTCACACACCGCCCGCCCGGCCACCTCCCCCCCACCCCGCCCGACCCCAGCGGATACAGGAAGCCCTCCTCCCGTACCTCGGTTTTCCTCCAGACAATCTGCCAAACCCAGCGCCCTGTTTTTGCGCACCGCACCCCCTTCCTGTGATTCACAGTCCCGCCGTGGAATTGGGGAGGGGGCGGGGATGGGATTGGGTGAGGAAAGGGAGGGCGACCTCCTCCAGAACATGCCTTCTTTGCAGCGCGGGGTCAGATCCGTAACTCCCACCACCCCGCCGCCCCCACCGTCTGTCCGCCTGCTTTGTGCTGCCGAGGTGGTGTGCGGAGGCGGAGGGGGGTGGTGGAGGAGGGTGCACAGTGGAGTGGGGAGATGGGGCGGGGAAGCGAGCGGTGGCTCTATCAAACGGTTCCGTGCTCCATGGGCACTGCGGTGGGGGGGGATGCGAAATCGACGCCTTGAAACACATATTTGGCTGACCGGTGTTATTAACTGCCTCCCTCACCCCCTCACACTTCCCCACCCCCCCCACACTCCCCCATTGCTTTTCCAGACCCGAGGCCGCTTGGGTGGTGGTGGTGGGACTACACCAGAGGTCCCAAATCACGGAGCACACCAAACAGGTGGACGTGGAGAAGATCATTCGCCATCACGGCTACGATGAGGACACACTGCAGAACGATATTGCCCTGGTCTTGCTGTCCACCAGGTTGGAGTACAGCCCCTACCTCCAGCCCATCTGCCTCCCGAATAATGACTCCCTCGTGACGGATATCGAAATGTGCTACATCACCGGCTGGGGGGGCCATCGTGGTTGAAGGTAGGGGCGCCCGCGTGCGCTCAGGGACGTCACACTCTGTCATCGGGTCAGTGCTCAGGGAGCGCCGCACTGTGTGGGGACGGTCAGGGCTGAGGGAGCGCCGCACTGTGTGGGGACGGTCAGGGCTGAGGGAGCGCTGCACTGTGTGGGGACGGTCAGGGCTGAGGGAGCGCCGCACTGTGGGGAGGGTCAGTGCTGAGGGAGCCGCCGCACTGTGGGG
>NW_027650777.1:0-15000 GCF_965287045.1 Carcharhinus amblyrhynchos
GGTAGGTTTTAAAGCTGCCTTTATCCAAATCCGCACTAGTCCCGTTCCACTATCATCCCCTCTGATCACCGGCAACGACAGTTTAAAAACTCTCATCTTACTTTCCCAATTTCTCCATGCCCTTCCCACTCCTGTCTTCCCCAACACTCCAAAACTCTGGATAAAAATACTGCGGGTGCTGGAAATACGGAATTAAAGCAGGAAACGCTGGAAATAATCAGCAGGGCCCGGGGATGTCTGAGAAACAAAGTTAACGGGTGGGGTTTTATAGCCTCGCTTGAACTCAGACGGGAAAATCCTGCCCCAGGTCAACGGACCTTCCCGTTGTCCACCCCTCGCCCGCTCCGATTCCCGTAGCGGACGGGACAGGGCAAATATATCAGGTCAATGACCTCCGGGTGGTCTGGGATCAGGAATCCTTCACTTTGACTGTCTCCAATTTTAATCACTTCGCTGTGCCTTCAGATACCGGGCTGTAGACTCTGGAAGTCTCTCCCTAAACCTCTCTCCCTCATTCTATCTTTCCCACTCTCTCTATCCCTCCTCTCTCTATCCCTCCTCTCTCTATCTGTCCTCTCTCTATCTGTCCTCTCTCTATCCCTCCTCTCTCTATCTGTCCTCTCTCTATCTGTCCTCTCTCTATCCCTCCTCTCTCTATCTGTCCTCTCTCTCTCTCTCTTTCACCCACTCACTCTCTCTATCTCATAAGAACGTGTTGGAGGAGGCCATTTAGCCCTTCAAGCCTGCTCCACCATTTCAATACTATCATGGCAGATCTCACCTAGGCCTCAATCCACTTTCCTGCCTATGTACCAAATATGGATATATCTAGGGGGGAGGGGTGACTGGGAGAGGGATCACTGGGGGAGGGGTCACTGGGAGAGGGGTCACTGGGGGAGGGATCACTGGGGGAGGGGTCACAGGGGGAGGGGGTCACTGGGGAAGGGATCGCTGGGGGAGGGATCACTGGGGGAGGGGTCACTGGGGGAGGGGTCACTGGGGGAGGGGTCACTGGGGGAGGGGTCACTGGGGATGGGGCCACTGGGGGAGTGGTCAATGGGGGAGGGGTTACTGGGGGAGGGGTCACTGGGGGAGGGGTCACAGGGGGAGGGGTCACAGGGGGAGGGGTCACTGGGGGAGGGATCACTGGGGGAGGGATCACTGGGGAGGGGTCACTGGGGGAGGGATCACTGGGGGAGGGATCACTGGGGAGGCGTCACAGGGGGAGGGATCACTGGGGGAGGGATCACTGGGGGAGGGGTCACTGGGGGAGGGGTCACTGGGGGAGGGGTCACAGGGGGAGGGGTCACTGGGGGAGGGGTCACTGGGGGAGGGATCACTGGGGGAGGGGTCACTGGGGGAGGGGTGACTGGGAGAGGGATCACTGGTGGAGGGATCACTGGGGGAGGGGTCACTGGGGGAGGGGTCACTGGGGGAGGGGTCACTGGCGGAGGGGTCACTGGGGGAGGGGTCACTGGGGGAGGGATCACTGGCGGAGGGATCACTGGGGGAGGGATCACTGGCGGAGGGGTCACTGGGGGAGGGGTCACTGGGGGAGGGGTCACTGGGGGAGGGGGTCACAGGGGGAGGGGTCACTGGGGGAGGGGCCACTGGGGGAGGGGTCACTGGCGGAGGGATCACTGGGGGAGGGATCACTGGGAGAGGGGTCACTGGGGGAGGGGTCACTGGGGGAGGGATCACTGGGGGAGGGATCACTGGGGGAGGGGTCACAGGGGGAGGGGGTCACTGGGGAAGGGATCGCTGGGGGAGGGATCACTGGGGGAGGGGTCACTGGGGGAGGGGTCACTGGGGGAGGGGTCACTGGGGGAGGGATCACTGGGGAGGGGTCACTGGCGGAGGGATCCCTGGGAGAGGGATCACTGGGGGAGGGGTCACTGGCGGAGGGGTCACTGGGGGAGGGGTCACTGGGGATGGGGCCACTGGGGGAGTGGTCAATGGGGGAGGGGTTACTGAGGGAGGGGTCACTGGGGGAGGGGTCACTGGGGGAGGGGTCACTGGGGGAGGGGTCACTGGGGGAGGGGTCACTGGGGGAGTGGTCACTGGGGGAGGGATCACTGGGGACAGTACTGTCAGTTGAAGAACACGATCTTTAGTTTAAAGGAAGTATTTCTCTGGAAGTGTGGAAAAGTCCGGAATTGGCTTCTAAATAACATTTATTTTTTTCACTTTTTCACTTGGTTAAAGACCCAAAACCTTCAAGCGATGTCACTTTAACACAGCGGGGCTAACCTGCTGGGGAATCTGTCACTGATTATCTGACCAGGCCTGGAAAATTGGCAGAGCATTGAGAATTCGGGTCGCTCCCGAATGATATGTTGCGAGATCGACTGGTCTGTGGTGTTAACAAAGTGACAATCCGAAAAAAATTATTGGCAGAGCCCAGTTTGGACGTGAAGAGGGTCATTGAGATCGTTCTATCGCTGGAGAATAGAGAGAAAGGAGCTCAGTAACTACAGGGGGCGTCAGACAGTGTCCTCTGATTGGGAGAGGGACCTCACACAACATCCATCCCTCAACTGAGAGCAACGGTAAAATATCACCGAGTCCCTGACAGCGGGACAGCCTGAGTCACCTCACCAGGCACTCGAGGGAGGTCAGGGACAGGCTCCTCGGGAACATATTCCAGAAGGTTGGAGATGCCAGACTATTGCAAACTCTGCAGAAGATCAGAACCCCAGGCTGAGATATAGGGACAGTCGAAACAGGCGCTGTTTCAAGGAAAGGACAAAGTCACCAGACCGTACCGTGCAGGTATACCCACAACCGGGATCAGGAACAACCCAATTCAATCACACCTCCCTGATAAAGATTTCCCCCATAAGAGAAGAGTCATTAGTAAATGGCCACCCATTAAAAATGGGAGTGGATATAGGGCTGGGGTCTCTGTTTAGAACGGAGTTGAGGAGGATCTAGAGAGGTGATTGCAGAGCCTCTGGCTCAGATCTTCAGGTCGTCATTGGTCTCTGGTGTAGTCCCGGAGGATTGGAGGATAGCGAATGTTGTCCCACTGTTTAAGAAGGGGAACAGAGACTTTGCCGGGAATTATAGACCGGTGAGTCTTACTTCTGTTGTGGGCAAGGTTTTAGAAAAAATTATTAGGGATAGGATTTATAGTTATTTGGAGTGTAATGAATTGATTAGAAATAGTCAGCATGGTTTTGTAGCGGGTAGGTCGTGCCTTACTAACCTTATTGAGTTTTTTGAGAAGGTGACCAAAGAGGTGGATGGGGGTAAGGCAGTTGACGTGGTATATATGGATTTTAGTAAGGCGTTCGATAAGGTTCACCATGGTAGGCTTCTGCAGAAAATGCAGATGTATGGGATTGTGGGTAATCTAGGAAGTTGGATCAGGAATTGGCTATCAGATAGGAGACAGAGGGTGGTGGTTGATGGTAAATATTCGTCATGGAGTACAGTTACGAGTGGTGTGCCTCAGGGATCTGTTTTGGGGCCACTGTTGTTTGTAATTTTTATTAATGATCTGGATGAGGGTATAGTTGGGTGGATTAGTAAATTTGCTGATGACACCAAAGTTGGAGGTGTGGTAGATTGTGAGGAAGGGTGTCATAGTCTGCAGGGAGACTTAGATAGGTTGCAGAGCTGGGCCGAGAGGTGGCGGATGGAATTTAATGCGGAGAAGTGTGAGGTAATTCACTTTGGTAGGAGCAACAGATGTGTCGAGTATAGGGCTAACGGGAGGACTTTGAATAGTGTGGATGAACAGAGGGATCTAGGTGTGTGTGTACATAGATCCCTGAAAGTTGGGAATCAAGTAGATAAGGTTGTTAAGAAGGCATACGGTGTCTTGGCGTTTATTGGTAGGGGGATTGAATTTAGGAGTCGCAGCGTCATGTTGCAACTGTACACTACTCTAGTGCGGCCGCACTTGGAGTACTGTGTGCAGTTCTGGTCCCCACATTACAAGAAGGATGTGGAGGCGTTGGAGAGGGTGCAGAGGAGGTTTACTAGGATGTTGCCTGGTATGGTGGGGAGGTCCTATGAGGAGAGACTGAGGGATTTAGGGTGGTTTTCGTTGGAAAGAAGGCGGCTAAGAGGGGATCTTATTGAAACATATAAGATGATTAGAGGTTTAGATAGGGTGGACAGTGATAGCCTTTCTCCTCGGATGGAGAAAGCTAGCACGAGGGGGCATGGCTTTAAATTAAGGGGGGGTAGCTACAGGACGGATGTCAGGGGTAGGTTCTTTACCCAGCGGGTGGTGAGGGATTGGAATGCCCTGCCTGCTGCAGTTGTAAATGCGTCTAGTTTGGGGGCGTTTAAGAGATCTCTGGATAGGTTTATGGACGAAAAGGGATTGGTATAGGCTAGTGGGTCATTGTTTTTGTAACTGGTCGGCGCAACATCGTGGGCCGAAGGGCCTGTTCTGCGCTGTAATGTTCTATGTTCTATGTTCTATGTTCTATTAACTTCTTCACTCAAAGGGTGGTGAATCTCTGGAATTCTCTGCCCGTTGAAGTGGTGGAGGCTGCCTCGCTAAATATATTTAAGTCACGGGTAGATAGGTTTCTGATAGACAGGGGAATTAAGGGGAGAAAGCGGGAAAGTGGAACTGATCCACTTCAGATCAGCCACGATCTTATTGAATGGCGGGGCAGGCTCGAAGGGCTAGATGGCCTACTCCTGCTCCTATTTCTTATGTTCTTATGTCTCTGTTATTGGGGAACTGATGTATTATCACCTCGGGGCTGGCCACCTAGGCAGGGGAAATGATTATGGTGACCCCAGCCAACCCAACTCTCACTCATCATTGTAGGGGGTCATGGACCCAGCCTCATGGGGAGAGATTGGCTCCAGGACCTCTGACTGAAATGGCTAGAGATCTTGAGGCAGGGTGTGGGAGGACTGGGCAAAGTTACCAACAAGAAACGTGAAGTTTTCCAAGAACATAAGAAATAGGAGCAGGAGTCGGCCATCTAGCCCTTCGAGCCTGCCCCGCCATTCAATAAGATCATGGCTGATCTGAAGTGGATCAGTTCCACTTTCCCGCCCTCTCCCCATAACCCTTAATTCCCCTGTCTATCAGAAACCTATCAACCCATGTCTTAAAAATATTTAGCGAGGCAGCCTCCACCACTTCAACAGGCAGAGAATTCCAGAGATTCACCACCCTTTGAGTGAAGAAGTTCCTCCTCAACTCTGATCTAAACTGCCCCCCCCCCCCTTATCTTGAGGCTGTGCCCTCTAGTCCTGCTGTCCTTTCTAAGCGGGAAGAATCTCTCTACCTCTACCCTATCCATCCCCTTCATTATCTTATACGTCTCTATAAGATCCCCCCTCATCCTTCTAAACTCCAACGAGGAATTGTAAGAATAAAGGGAGTCACGGCTGAGATCTACATCGACCCTGATGTTACCCGAAAGTATTTTAGAGTGAGTGCAGTTCCAGACTCTCCATTGGAAAAAGGAGAGTCAGAACATAGAACACTACAGTGCAAACAGGCCCTTCGGCCCACAAGTTGCGCCGATCACATCTATACCTACCAAGCCATAGAACTATCTGTAACTCCCAATCCCATTAAATCCCGTATACTCATCCAGAAGTCTCTTAAAAGACCCCAGCGAGTTCACCTCTACCACCATCGCTGATTCCACTCACTCACCACCCTCTGAGTGAAAAACTTACCCCTGACATCTCCTGGAACTGGAACACCTGGAAAAGTTGGGCATAATAAAACCTGTACAGTTCACAGAGTGTGCAGAACCTGTTGTTATAGCTGGTTAATTCTGTCTGACATTGCTGGGACTGTAAGCTCTCAGTCAGTCGAGTTTCTAAACCTGACAGGTGCCTGGATCAGAGGTGTACACGTGGCTTATGAACACCTCCGAGGGTGCTGTTGCCCGGGAACTGGATAGCTAACGCTGATGAGCTGAGTTGTTTGCAGTTGCCCATTTGCACAGCTTTGCTTCATTCTGAAAGCTGGATCTTTCAGGCTGGAGCCCAGAGCAGTCACATCATTTGTGTCTCACCATTGTTCCCTGAGAGTGCCAGTGAATGTGCTTCAGGCAGAGAGTTTTAAAAAAAAACATTCTACAATATTGTCCATCCCTAACTGCCTTCCATTTCAGAGTCAACCACATTGCTGTGGATCTGGAGTCACATGTAGGCCAGACCAGATAAGGACAGCAGATTTCCTTCCCTGTAGGACATTAGTGAACCTGATGGATTTTTAACAACAATCCCAGATTTTTATTGAATTCAAATTTCACCATCTGCTATGGTGGGATTCGAACCGAGGTCCCCAGAGCATCACCCTGGCCCTCTGGATTACTAGTCCAGTAACAACACCACTACACCACCTTCTCCCCAGGGTAAGGGTGTGGATTTATAAAGGATCGTTCATGACCTCAGAGAGCTTGTCTGCGTGGAATTTGCACATTCTCCTCGTGTCTGCGTGGGTTTCCTCCGGGTGCTCCGGTTTCCTCCCACAGTCCAAAGATGTGCGGGTTAGGTGGATTGGCCATGCTAAAAATTGCCCCTTAGTGTCCTGAGATGCGTAGGTTAGTGGGTAAATATGTAGGGATATGGGGATAGAGCCTGGGTGAGATTGTGGTCAGTGCAGACTCGATGGGCTGAATGGGCTCTCCCTGTACTGCAGGGATTCTATTCTATGAAATAAGCTTCACAGATGGCTGGGTAATCTAGGAATGTCATCATTGTTGTAATGAAGGGAAACATGGTGCTAATGTTACACAGGAAGATGTCACTAACAGCAATGAGCTAGTCTCTGTAATGTATTTTCAGCCGTGCTGCTTATGGGGAAAGTATTGACTCAGATACTGGAAGTACTTCCTTCAAAATGGTGTCATGGGATTGTTTTCTATCTGTCAAAGGCCTCATTTTAATATCTCATCCACAAAGTGTCTCTCCAACAGTGCGGCACTCCTTCAGCTACCTGCCAGCCTACAACACCTGCTGGAGTCTCTGGAGTGGAAAGTGAAGCCATAAATAAGGCAACGTTCTCCTGACTGAACTAAGGTGGGCAACTGGAAGGTTCGTGTTAACTGAGAAAGATGGAGTGCTCACAAAATAAACGTTAGGTTTGAATAGATTTGATGAAGAATCAATGAAACTGTATAGGGCATTGGTGAGGCCGCAGCTGGAGTACTGTGTGCAGTTTTGGGCGCCGTACTTATGCAAGGATATTTTGGCCTTGGAGGGAGTGCAGAGGAGGTTTACTAGGCTGATACCAGAGTTGAGGGGGTTGAGCTATGAGGAGAGGCTGAATAAACTAGGCTTGTACTCGTTAGAGTTTAGAAGAATGAGGGGAGATCTCATTGAGACGTATAAGATGATGAATGGGATGGAGAGGATAGAGGTGGAGAGACTCTTCCCGCTCAGAAAGGACAGTAGGACTAGGGGGCACAGCCTCAAGATAAAGGGGGGCGGTTTAGAACGGAGTTGAGGAGGAACTTCTTCACTCAAAGGGTGGTGAATCTCTGGAATTCTCTGCCCGTTGAAGTGGTGGAGGCTGCCTCGCTAAATATATTTAAGATGCGGGTTGATAGGTTTTTGATAAGCGAGGGGATTAAGGGTTGGGGAGAGGGCGGGAATGTGGAACTGAGACACGACAGATCAGCCATGATCTTATTGAATGGTGGGGCAGGCTCGAAGGGCCAGATGGCCGACTCCTGCTCCTATTTCTTATGTTCTTATGTAATAGATTTGATGAAGAATCAACGAAACTCAGCTTCAAAAAAGGGCTGGTGATTGATATCCCCAGAAACACCAGGAAATTCAATGGGACAATCACGCGTTCAAACTATTAATGTTCATGTGTGGGGTGAGATTCATACCATTCTCTCACTCTCTCTCAGTCGCTGTGCGTTATGGTCGATGATGCCAGGAATCTGATGAAGCAGACTGAGCTGATTTCTCCCTGATCCCATCTTTCAGTTGGATTGACGTAGATCCCACTTCACAATCCAAACCATCAACTCAGTGTGGGAGGAAATTGTGGATGGATTCACTCCAAACTCTCCCTGGAACATGCAGATTACACACAGCCCGAATCAACACACACACTGTCACCTTATACTTCCCATTTCTAATCAATGAAGCTTTAATTATTGCCTGTAACACCGAGAATAAGCACTGCTGAACTTGGTTAATGGCCTGGGGAAGAAGTGTATCAATATATTGGGGGCGGCACGGTAGCACAGTGGTTAGCGCTGCTGCTTCACAGCTCCAGGGTCCTGGGTTCGATTCCCAGCTCTCTCGGGTCACTGTCTGTGTGGAGTTGCACATTCTCCTCGTGTCTGCGTGGGTTCCTCCGGTTTCCTCCCACAGTCCAAAGATGTGCGGGTTAGGTTGATTGGACATGCTAAGAAATTGCCCGTTAGTGTCCAGGGATGTGTAGGTTAGAGGGATTAGTGGGTATAATATGTAGGGATATGGGGGTAGGGCCTGGGTGGGATTGTGTTCGGTGCAGACTCGATGGGCCAAAGGGCCTCCTTCTGCACTGTAGGGTTTCTATGATTTCTATGATTATCTGACAAATTGAGTGGGTTAGGGTGAATATTGGGGTGGGTGAGCAAGAATATCAGGGGGTGAGGATAAATATCGGGGCAGGGGTTAGGGTGAGTATCGGGGTGGGTGAGGAAGAGTATCAGGGTGGGTGAGGGTGAATATTGGCTGGATTAGATAACATTGTACTAGGAAGGATGTTATTCCAAAAAGTGATCTTAGAGACCTGTATGAGTACCGATGGTAAGCAATAGTTGAGATTCAGTGGCCACATTCATTGGTAAATATGCTTGTGAAAGATCCATCTTGCTGCATATCTGCTCATCTGATAACCCAGGAAACAAATCTTCAATCATAGGGTTGTGGGTATTGATCAGCACACAAAACCAGGTTTATGGTTGCTTTAAAATCACCACAAATATCAACTGAACCATCTGGTTTCAATGCAGGTACGAAGGGGGTAGCTCAGTTACCCAGTTGTAACCAAGTTCTAACACAACAGTGTTAACAAGCTGTACTAATTCTTCTTCGACCTTAGGATGGACTGCATACAGTACCACTTTTGCTGAGAGATTTTTTGGTTGACAATTTGCTTTATCTTGCGTTTCACTTGAACTCCCTTCATCGAGCTCAGTGTCTCTTCGAATACGCTCTTGTATTTATTCAGAAAGGTGCTGTGGGTCAGTTTCCTCGTTGACCAATCTGTTGCCAGCCTCCTGTTAAGCATCATCTTCTCTGTGATCTCTCAAACACAGGTGCAAAAAATACCATGGATTACATGGAGGTAATTCCATTATTTGTCTACTTTGTTGACCAGGATGTAACTTTTTAATGGCACAATGCAATTCCTTTAAATCACATCAGCTGGTTTTAAAGGAAGATGCTTCAGTTTTTGTTGGTAAATAGTCTGAATAATTAAAAATACAGTGGCATCAGTATCAACCTCCATTTGAAAGGTTGTCCACTTAAGTTCGGAATCACTCAGAATCTGCGTGTTTCATTCTGCATGGAAAAGACTTTTAGTTGCAGCTGTTCATCATGTTTTGGACATTCTCTTCTTCATAGTCACAATTCTTTGCTTCCATGTTGTAAATTCTTTTTGTAGAATGCAATTTGTTCTCCTTCTTGAAGCTTCCCAGGTTCATCTCTGAATATCCTTCTCAGGAGAAGCTGCCCAAGCCCAACAAGCTTTTGTAATGTGATTTATTTTGCCACAATTCTTGTATTTATCATCCTTGCTCCAGTATTCACTCATCAGTGACATTCTTGCAGCTGTTTTGGTTTCTTTTAGGCAGTCCCAATTTGTAGGTCTTTATGCCTGGAGTCTCACCTTCCTGATCTGTCAGACTTGCTTTATCGCCTACACACTGCACCATGTGCAGGAACCCTGCAACTTAGAGAGGATTCCACCCAATTTTTTTCTCACTTGACCTTCCTACACTGCTTCTACCTTAACTGTGTTGTTGATTTTCCCCAGCTTCAAAGTGTGAGGACTTGCAATAGTTAGGATGCATTGACCGGAACAGGTACTGGATAGTGGCGACTAGGCGATTTTCAGTCTCTTCATTGCAGTGTTAATGTAAGCCTTGTTTGTGCCTAATAATTAAACTTTAAACTTTGTTTTCTGCTGCTTAGGATATTTTCTCAATGTTCCCAATGAAACAAGATCCCACCCTTGTCACTAAGTTGGTGTCAGTTCTGACTATGTTAGAGGTTGTGGATTTTAAAACCAAAAGATAAAGATATGGTTTGCACACTTAGATTCAAAATAGCAACATCAGGTTTATTCTCAGGATTCTGTACAGAGTAGAAACTAAACTAAACGGGATCCTGTTAAACACCTCAGTAACATCACCAATAAATCATGTGACCAGCTCTTAAAGCTAAGTGTGAGTGGGTGTGTGAGTGGGTGTGAATGTGAGCGATGTGAATATTGTGAGTGGGTGAGTGGCAGTGGGTGCGAGTGGGAGTTAGTGAGGGTGAGTGTGAGTGTGCAAGTGTGAGTGGGTGAGATTTGATTTGATTTATTATTGCTACATGTATTAACATGCAGTGAAAGGTGTTGTTTCTTGTGCGCTATATGGACAAAAGCATACCGTTCATAGAGAATGGGAACGAGAGAGTGCAGATTGTAGTGTTACAGTTATAGCGAGGGTGTAGAGAAAGATCAACTTAATGTAACGTAGCTCCATTCAAAAGTCTGACAGCAGCAGGGAAGAAGCTGTTCTTGAGTCGGTTGGTACGTGACTTCAGACTTTTGTATCCTTTTCCCGACGGAAGGAGGTGGAAGAGAGAATATCCAGGGTGCCTGGGGTCCTTGATTATGTTGGCTGCTTTTCCAAGGCAGTGGGAATTGTAGACAGAGTCAATGGATGGGAGGCTGGTTTGTGTGATGGATTGGGCTACGTTCACAACCTTTTTTAGTTTCTTGCAGTCTTGGGCAGAGCAGGAGCCCATACCAAGCTGTGATACAACCAGAAAGAATGCTTTCTACGGTGCATCAGTAAAAGTTGGTGAGAGTCGTAGCTGACATGCTAAATTTCCTTATTCTTCTAAGGAAATGAGTGGCTGTGAATGAGTGTGGGTGAGTGTGAGTGAGCAAGTTGGTGTGAGAGTGTGTGGGTGGAGTGAGTGAATGTGAGAGTGTGAGAGTGAGTGTGTGAATGTGGGTGAATGTGAATGTGTGTGTGAGTGAATGTGAGACTGTGAGAGTGAGTGGGTGCGAGTGTGTGTGTGAGAGAGTGTGTGAGTGTGTGAGAGTGAGAGAGTGTGTGTGTGAGTGAGAGAGTGTGTGAATGAGAGTGTGTGAGTGTGTGTGAATGTGAGAGTGAGTGGGTGAATGTGAGTGAGAGAGTGTGTGAATGAGAGAGTGTGTGTGTGTGAACGTGAGTGAGTGGGTGAATGTGAGTGTGTGTGTGAGTGAGAGAGTGTCTGAATGAGAGGGTGTGAGTGAGTGTCTGAATGAGAGGGTGTGTGTGAGAGAGTGTCTGAATGAGAGGGTGTGAGTGTGTGTGAACGTGAGAGTGAGTGGGTGAATGTGAGTGTGTGTGTGTGTGTGTGTGAGAGAGTGTGTGAATGAGAGTGTGTGAGTGTGTGTGAATGTGAGAGCGAGTGGGTGAATGTGAGTGTGTGTGTGAGTGAGAGAGTGTGTGAATGAGAGGGTGTGAGTGTGTGTGAATGTGAGAGCGAGTGGGTGAATGTGAGTGTGTGTGTGAATGAGAGAGTGTCTGAATGAGAGGGTGTGAGTGAGAGAGTGTCTGAATGAGAGGGTGGTGTGTGTGAACGTGAGAGTGAGTGGGTGAATGTGAGTGTGTGTGTGTGTGTGAGAGAGAGTGTGTGAATGAGAGAGTGTTTGCGTGTGTGTGAATGTGAGAGTGAGTGGGTGAACGTGAGTGTGTGTGTGTGTGTGTGTGTGTGTGTGTGAGTGAGAGAGTGTGTGAATGTGAGTGTGTGTGAATGTGAGAGTGAGTGGGTGAATGTGAGAGTGAGTGTGTGAATGAGAGAGTGTTTGAGTGTGTGTGAATGTGAGTGAGTGGGTGAATGTGAGTGAGTGTGTGTGAGAGTGAGTGAGTATGAGAGAGAGTGTGAGTGTGAGAGTGAGTGGGTGAATGTGAGAGAGTGTGTGTGAGAGTGAGTGAGTATGAGAGAGAGTGTGTGTGAGAGAGTGAGTGAGTCTGAGAGAGTGTGTGAGTGTGAGAGTGAGTGGGTGAATGTGAGAGAGTGTGTGTGAGATAGTGAGTGAATATGAGAGAGTGTGTGTGAGAGAGTGAGTGAGTATGAGAGAGAGTGTGTGAGAGAGTGAGTGAATATGAGAGAGTGTGTGTGAGAGAGTAAGTGAATATGAGAGAGTGTGTGTGAGAGAGTGAGTGAGTCTGAGAGTGTGAGTTGCGGCTGGAGCTTGTCTCTGGCTCTGAGCTGCTGTAAGTTTGCAGTTGCTGAGATACCAGTCCCTCAGTGGGCCAATCAGGCGGGGCTGGAATTATTTCCACTGGGAATGTGCTGAGCCTCTCTCAGTCTCTCCTGGATTTGCCTGTGGCAGCGAAGCAGAGAGCGATTCCCCTGCCCCAGGCACCAGTAACCTGATCCCCGCAGCAAACTCTCCCTCTGCTCTCACCATGCGGCTGAACCAGGCTGGAAAACCCCCTCTCCTCACCCTCACCATCTGCCTGCTGTTTGTGGAGAAAGTGTGGACCGCGAACAGGACAGGTGAGTGAGGAATGAACAGAAGAGAGATAGTGGAGAGAGGATGTGGAGAGATGGGGCTGAGTGAAATGTGAAGTTTTACAGTTAGAAAAGTTGGCGAGTTGAATTTTAAAATGATGAGAATTGGTTAAGCTGAGACTCGGAGCAGTTTGTGAGCTCCGCCTTTGTGTGAGGTTTCACTGCCAGGATGGGAATTACTGTGAGTTTCTGCTCCACTCCCCAACAGATTCCTGTGTCTGAATACTTGGGGGTTTTGCTCGCAGACTCTGGGCACCGAGTCCCAGACACACTGAGTGCTGACCCTGCCTGGACACTGGGACAATGTCAGCAACTCATTACTGACAGTCACCCTGAGAGAGAACCCTCAGGAATGACAACTAACCACCTACACTCACTCAGAAACAGGGAGGCTCCACACTCCCACCTCCCCTCCCTCCCCCTCCACCCTATACTGCCCCCTCCTCCCCTGCCCCACCCCCTCCACTCCACCCTCCCGGACCCCTCCCCCTCCCCTACCCCCTCCCCCTCCCCGTCCCCTCCCCTCCCCCTCTTCTTCCCCTTCTCTCCCCCTCTTCTCCCTCTTCCCTCCCCCTTCTTTCCCCTCCCTCTCCCCTCCCTCTCCCCTCCCCCTGCCTCTCCCCTCTCCATCCCTTTCCCTCTCCTTCCCCCTCCCCTCCTCCTTCCTCTCCCCATCCCCTTTCTCTCCCCTCTCCCCCTCCACTCCCCCCCCCTCACGTCCCTCTTCCTCTCCCCCCCCCCTCCACTTCCTCCCACTCCCAAAGTCTGATCCCATTTCCACTTGATCCTTCAAGGAATTTGATTAAAGCCTCTTAAAGGACCCCCCCTCCCTCCCCCCCAGTAGAGGTTGTTTTGTTTCCCTATCACTCTGTGTTTACAGCGAGGTGATGATTTAAGATTGATTGATTATTACATGTTTCTAATAACAGCACGGTGTTGAAATCATTTCCACGTGCTGTGATACCCCATCCTCCTGCCACAGAAATAGCAGGCACCCTTTAACTGCAGCCGAACTGCAGAGCTAGCTGTTACCCTGGGTCCTATCGGAGAAGGTCGCTGCTTAATAACTTTTAATAAACAGGAATGTCATTTACTCCCTTTCTGCCTCTTTATAAAATAGTGTGTGTCGTGGGAGGACCTGCAGGTTGTATCTGAATTAACACATGTATACCCGTGCGTGTATTTTTTATGTGTTGGTTTGTCACATGTAATTGTGTGTTGCCTGTGTGTCCACATGTGTTTCTGGGCTGCCTATTTCTGTGAAGTTGACAGTGAGCGTGCAGGAATATAACGGCACTGACTCTCCTGTAAAGATCCTTGAGACGTTTCAGTCAAGAAGAAAAGTCGCACATTTCCAGATCAGAGGCTGTTCTCCCCTTTGAGGGGGAGATTTGGCAGTGATTTAACCTGAGGGTTACCGCACGCCAGGAGAGGTGAGAAGACAGGGTTTTTCCTGAATAACCTCAGCCGGTGGGGGAATCGTTTCTCTGTGTCACGAACCGGCTGTCCAACCAACCGAGCTAACCGGCCCCTCAGAACATTCAGGGTGCTATATAAATGCGGGTTCTCGTTGAGTGGGATGTTGCAGGCTGTGGTCCTGCTAATGGTGTCTCAGCGTGTGATCAGACACAGAGCGTGTGACGTTGATGGATTTGGGTGAATGCAGTCGTTGTTGAGATAGAATGTGATGATGTGGAGATGCCGGCGTTGGACTGGGGTAAACACAGTAAGAAGTCTGACAACACCAGGTTAAAATCCAACAGGTTTATTTGGTAGTAAAGCTTTCGGAGTTAGCCCCTTCGTAAGGTGAATGGAGAGTTCTGGCCTCAGACAGGGCATATAAAGCACAGACAGTTTACAGATTACTGATTAGAATGCAAATCTTTACACATAACCTGCTGTTCAAGTCCTAAAGTGGCTGATAATGTGAGTGGAAGGAGCGCTGATCACAGTTTAAAGAGATGTGTATTGTCTCCAGACAGTACAGTAAGTGAGGTTTTGCAAACCCAGGCAAGTCACGGGGGTTACAGATAGTGCGACATGAACCCAAGGTCCCTGTTGAGACCGTCCTCATGTGTGCGGAACTTGGCTATCAGTCTCTGCTCAGTGACTCTGTGCTGTTGCGAAGGCAGCCTTGGAGAATGCTTACCCGAAGATCAGAGGCTGAATGCCCGTGACCACTGAAGTGTTCGCCAACAGGAAGGGGACAGTCTTGCCTGGTGACTGTGTGTGATAGAATGTGACACAGCAACTCTTAAAGGGACAGCTCCTGAA